>NW_027250754.1:0-109537 GCF_044704955.1 Pristiophorus japonicus
CCCACAGCCCGAACCCCTACTCCGCAAACCCCTACTCCCAGACTCCCCCACTCGCCGAAACCCCCACTTCCCGACCCCCCCACTCCACGAACCCCTACTCCCCGAAACACCCACTCCCCGAACCCCCACTCCGCAAACCCCTACTCCCAGACTCCCCCACTCCCCGATCCACCCACTCCCCAAACACCCCAACTCCCCGAACTCCCACTCCCCGAACCCCTACTCCCCGAAACCCCCACTCCCCGACCCGCCACTCCCGAACCCCTACTCCCAGAATTCCCCACTCCCCGAACTACTATTCCCTGAAGCCCCACTCGCACATTCCCCCACTCCCCGACACCCCCACTCCCCGAAACCCCCACTCCCCGACTCCCCGAGCACCCCACTCCCCGAAACCCCCGCTCCCCGAACCCCGACTCCACGAAACCCTACTCCACAACCCCACCACTCCCCGAACAACTATTCCCAGACTCCCCCAGTCCCCGACACCCCACTCGCCGAACCCCTACTCCCAGAATCCCCGACTCCCCGAAAACCCCACTCCCCGAAAACCCCACACCCCGACCCCCCACTCCCCGAAACCCTACTCCCAGACTCCCCCACTGATCGACACCCCACTCCCCGAACCCCTACTCCGCGATCCCCACACCCCGACCCCCCCCCACTCCCCGATCCCCACTCCCCTACCACCCACTCCCCGACCCCGCCACTCCAAGAATCCCCCACTCCCTAACCCCCCACTACCTGAAACACCTACTCCCAGACTCCCCCACTCCCTGACTCCCCCACTCCCCGACCCCCCCCCAACCCCTACTCCCCGACCCCCCTCTCCCCGACCCCCACTCCCCGAAACCCCACCCCCACTCCCTGACACCCCACCCCCCGAACCACAACTCCCCGAAACCCCCACTCCCCGAACCCACACTCCCCGAACACCACTCCCCCAACCCCTACTCCCTGACTCCCCCAATCCCCAACCCCCCCTCACTTTCCAAAACCCCCACTCTCCGACCCCACCAATCCCCGACCCCCCACTCCCCAAAATCCCCACTTCTCGTCCCCCCACTCCCTGACCCCCACTCCCCGATCCACCACTCCCCGAAACCCCAACTCCCCGAACCACTACTACCCAACCCCCCACTCCCCGAAACCCCACTTCCCGACCCCCCACTCCAAGAATCCCCCACTCCCTGATCCCCCCACTACCTGAAACCCCTACTCCCAGACTCCCCCACTCCCCGACCGTCCACTCCCCGACCATCCACTCCCCGACCGTCCACTCCCCGAAACCCCCACTCCCCGAAACCCCCACTCCCTGAACCCCCCACTCCCCGAACCCCCACTCCCCGAAACCCGACTCCCAGACTCACCCACTCCCCGACCCTCCAATCCCCGAACCCCTACTCCCCGACCCCCCCACACCCCAACCCTCACTCCCCTAACCCCCACTCCCCGAAACCCCACTCCCCGACCCACCCCCACTCCCTGACCCCCCAGCCCCCGAACCCCAACTCCCCGAAACCCCCCACTCCCCAAAATCCCCACTTCTCGTCCCCCCACTCCCTGACCCCCACTCCCCGACCCACCACTCCCCGAAACCCCAACTCCCAGAACCCCTACTACCCAACCCCCCACTCCCCGAAACCCCACTTCCCAACCCCCCACTCCAAGAATCCCCCACTCCCTGACCCCCCCACTACCTGAAACCCCTACTCCCAGACTCCCCCACTCCCCGACCGTCCACTCCCCGACCATCCACTCCCCGACACCCCCACTCACCGACACCCCTACTCCCCGAAACCCCCACTCCCCGACTCCCCACTCCCCGAACACCCCACTCCCCGAAACACCACTCCCCGAACCCCTACTCCCCGAAACCCTACTCCCCATCCCCACCACTCCCCGAACAACTACTCCCACACTCCCCCACTCCCCGACCCACCACTCCCCGAACACCCCGACTACCCGACCCCCCACTCTCCGAAACCCCCACTCCCCGGCACCCCACTCCCCGAACTCCTACTCCCAGAATCTCCCACTCCCCGAACCCCTACTTCCCGACCCCCCACTTCCCGACCCCCCCTCTTCCCGACCCACACTCCCCTACCCCCCACTCCCCGACCCCCCCACCCCAAGAATCCTCCACTCCCTGACACACCCCAGTCCCTGAAATCCCTACTCCCAGGCTCTCCCACTCCCCGACCGTCCAATCCCCGAAACCCCCACTCACCGACCCCCACCCCGAATCCCTACTCCCCAACCCCCCCAGTCCCCGACCCCCCACTCCCTGACCCCCCCAACTCCCCGAACCCCCACTCCCCGAAACCCTACTCCCAGACTTCACCACTGCCCGACCCCCCACTCCCCGAAACCCCACTCCCCGACCACCCACACCCCGAACCCCTACTCCCAGAATTCTCCAATCCCCGACTCCCCCACTCCCCGAAACCCTACTCCCAGACTCCCCCACTCCTCGACATCCCACTCCCCGAACCCCTACTCCCCGACCCCCCACTCCCCGACCCCCCCACTCCCCGACCCCCACTCCCCTACCACCAACTCCCCGACCCCCGCACTCCAAGAATCCCCCACTCCCTGACCCCCCCACTACCTGAAACCCCTACTCACAGACTCCCCCGCTCCCCAACCGTCCACTCCATGAAACCCCCACTCCCCGAAACCCCCACTCCCTGAACCCCCAACTCCCCGAACCCCCACTCCCCGAAACCCGACTCCCAGACTCCCCCACTCCCCGAAGCCAAAATCCCCGAACCCCTACTCTCCGAACCCCGACTCCCCAACCTCCCCAGACCCCGAACCCCACTCCCTGACCACCCCACTCCCCGAACCCACACTCCCCGAACACCTCCACTCCCCGAACGCCTACTCCCCGAAACCCCCACTCCCCGACCCCCCACTCCCCGAACCCCTACTCGCAGAATCCTCCACTCCCCGACCCCCCCACTGCCCGATCCCCCTCTCCCCGACTCCCACACAGCCCGAATCCCCACTCTGCGAACCCCTATTCCCAGACTCCCCCACTCCCCGAAACCCCCACTCCCCGAACCCCGACTGCGCGAACCCCTACTCCCAGAATCCCCCACGCCCCGAACTACTATTCCCTGAAGCCCCACTCCCCGACAGCCCCACTCCACGACTCCCCACTCCCCGAACCCCTACTCCCCGAAATCCTACTCCCCAACCCCACCACTCCCCGAACAACTACTCCCAGACTCCCCCAATCCCCGAACACCCCGACTCCCCGAACCCCTACTCCCCGAACCCCCACTCCCCGACCCCCCACTCCCCGACCTCCACTCCCCTACCACCCACTCCCCGACCCCCACACTCCAAGAATCCCCCACTCCCTGACCCCCCCCACTACCTGAAACCCCTACTCACAGACTCCCCCACTCCCCGACCGTCCATTACACGAAATCCCCACTCCCCGAAACCCCCACTCCCTGAACCCCCAACTCCCGGAACGCCCACTCCCCGAAACCCGACTCCCAGACTCCCCCACTCCCCGACCCCCCACTCCCCGAACACCCCAACTCCCCTTACCCCCACTCCCCGACACCCCCACTCCCCGAAACCCCCACTCCCCGACTCCCCACTCCCCGAACATCCCACTCCCCGAAACCCTACTCGCCAACCCCACCACTCCCCGAACAACTACTCCCAGACTCCCCCACTCCCCGACACCCCACTCCCCGAACCCCTACTCCCAGAATCCCCCACTGCCCGACTCCCCCACTCCCCGAAAACCCCACTCCCCGACCCCCCACTCCCCGACCCCCCCACTCCCCGACCCCCACTCCCCTACCACCAACTCCCCGACCCCCGCACTCCAAGAATCCCCCACTCCCTGACCCCCCCACTACCTGAAACCCCTACTCACAGACTCCCCCGCTCCCCAAACGTCCACTCCATGAAACCCCCACTCCCAGAAACCCCCACTCCCTGAACCCCCAACTCCCCGAACCCCCACTCCCCGAAACCGGACTCCCAGACTCCCCCACTCCCCGAACCCAAAATCCCCGAACCCCTACTCTCCGAACCCCTACTCCCCAACCTCCCCAGACCCCGAACCCCACTCCCTGACCACCCCACTCCCCGAACCCACACTCCCCGAACACCTCCACTCCCCGAACGCCTACTCCCCGAAACCCCCACTCCCCGACCCCCCACTCCCCGAACCCCTACTCGCAGAATCCTCCACTCCCCGACCCCCCCACTGCCCGATCCCCCTATCCCCGACTCCCACACAGCCCGAATCCCCACTCTGCGAACCCCTACTCCCAGACTCCCCCACTCCCCGAAACCCCCACTCCCCGAACCCCGACTGCGCGAACCCCTACTCCCAGAATCCCCCACTCCCCGAACTACTATTCCCTGAAGCCACACTCCCCGACAGCCCCACTCCCCGACTCCCCACTCCCCGAACCCCTACTCCCCGAAATCCTACTCCCCAACCCCACCACTCCCCGAACAACTACTCCCAGACTCCCCCAATCCCCGAACACCCCGACTCCCCGAACCCCTACTCCCCGAACCCCCACTCCCCGACCCCCCCACTCCCCGACCTCCACTCCCCTACCACTAACTCCCCGACCCCCACACTCCAAGAATCCCCCACTCCCTGACCCCCCCACTACCTGAAACCCCTACTCACAGACTCCCCCACTCCCCGACCGTCCACTACACGAAATCCCCACTCCCCGGAACCCCCACTCCCTGAACCCCCAACTCCCCGAACGCCCACTCCCCGAAACCCGACTCCCAGACTCCCCCACTCCCCGACCCCCCACTCCCCGAACACCCCAACTCCCCGTACCCCCACTCCCCGACACCCCCACTCCCCGAAACCCCCACTCCCCGACTCCCCACTCCCCGAACATCCCACTCCCCGAAACCCTACTCGCCAACCCCACCACTCCCCGAACAACTACTCCCAGACTCCCCCACTCCCCGACACCCCACTCCCCGAACCCCTACTCCCAGAATCCCCCACTCCCCGACTCCCCCACTCCCCGACAACCCCACTCCCCGACCCCCCACTCCCCGAAACCCTACTCCCAGACTCCCCCACTCCTCGACATCCCACTCCCCGAACCCCTACTCCCCGAGCCCCCACTCCCCGACCCCCCACTCCCCGACCCCCACTCCCCTACCACCCACTCCCGACCCCCGCACTCCAAGAATCCCCCACTCCCTGACCCCCCCACTACCTGAAACCCCTACTCACAGACTCCCCCGCTCCCCAACCGTCCACTCCATGAAACCCCCACTCCCCGAAACCCCCACTCCCTGAACCCCCAACTCCCCGAACCCCCACTCCCCGAAACCCGACTCCCAGACTCCCCCACTCCCCGAACCCAAAATCCCCGAACCCCTATTCTCCGAACCCCTACTCCCCAACGTTCCCCAGACCCCGAACCCCACTCCCTGACCACCCCACTCCCCGAACCCACACTCCCCGAACACCTCCACTCCCCGAACGCCTACTCCCCGAAACCCCCACTACCCGACCCCCCACTCCCCGAACCCCTACTCGCAGAATCCTCCACACCCCGACCCCCCCACTGCCCGATCCCCCTCTCCCCGACTCCCACACAGCCCGAATCCCCACTCTGCGAACCCCTACTCCCAGACTCCCCCACTCCCCGAAACCCACACTCCTCGAACCCCGATTGCACGAACCCCTACTCCCAGAATCCCCCACTCCCCGAACTACTATTCCCTGAAGCCCCACTCCCCGACAGCCCCACTCCCCGACTCCCCACTCCCCGAACCCCTACTCCCCGAAATCCTACTCCCCAACCCCACCACTCCCCGAACAACTACTCCCAGACTCCCCCAATCCCCGAACACCCCGACTCCCCGAACCCCTACTCCCCGAACCCCCACTCCCCGACCCCCCCCACTCCCCGACCTCCACTCCCCTACCACCCACTCCCCGACCCCCACACTCCAAGAATCCCCCACTCCCTGACCCCCCCACAACCTGAAACCCCTACTCACAGACTCCCCCACTCCCCGACCGTCCACTACACGAAATCCCCACTCCCCGACCCCCCACTCCCCGAACACCCCAACTCCCCGTACCCCCACTCCCCGACACCCCCACTCCCCGAAACCCCCACTCCCCGACTCCCCACTCCCCGAACATCCCACTCCCCGAAACCCTAATCGCCAACCCCACCACTCCCCGAACAACTACTCCCAGACTCCCCCACTCCCCGACACCCCACTCCCCGAACCCCTACTCCCCGAAACCCCCACTACCCGACCCCCCACTCCCCGAACCCCTACTCGCAGAATCCTCCACTCCCAGACTCCCCCACTCCCCGATCTACCCACTCCCCAAACACCCCAACTCCCCGAACCCCCACTCCCCGAACCCCTACTCCCCTAAACCCCCACTCCCCGACCCACCACTCCCCGAACCCCTACTCCCAGAATCCCCCACTCCCCGAACTACTATTCCCTGAAGCCCTACTTCCCGACACCCCCACTCCCCGACTCCCCACTCCCCGAACACCCCACTCCCCGAACCCCTACTCCCCGAAACCCTACTCCCCAACCCCACCACTCCCCGAACAACTACTCCCAGACTCCCCGACTCCCCGAACACCCCGACTCCCCGAACCCCTACTCCCCGAACCCCCACTCCCCGACACCCCCACTCCCCGACCCCCACTCCCCTACCACCCACTCCCCGACCCCCACACTCCAAGAATCCCCCACTCCCTGACCCCCCCACGACCTGAAACCCCTACTCACAGACTCCCCCACTCCCCGATCGTCCACTCCACGAAACCCCCACTCCCCGAAACCCCCACTCCCTGAACCCCCAACTCCCCGAACCCCCACTCCCCGAACCCCGACTCCCAGACTCCCCCACTCCCCGACCCCCCACTCCCCGGACCACTACTCCCCGAACCCCTACTCCCCAACCTCCCCAGTACCGACCCCCCACTCCCTGACCACCCCACTCCCCGAACCCGCACTCCCCGAAACTCTACTCCCAGGCTCCACCACTCCCCGACCCCCCACTCTCCGAACTCCTACTCCCCGACCCCCCACTCCCCGACCCCCACTCCCCGAACCCCTACTCCCAGAATCCTCCACTCCCCGACCCCCCCACTGCCCGACACCCCTCTCCCCGACCTCCCCACATCCCGAATCCCCACTCTGCGAACCCCTACTCCCAGACTCCCCCACTCCCCGAAACCCCCACTCCCCGAAAACCCCACTCCCCGACCCCCACACTCATCGAACCCCGACTCCACGAACCCCTACTCCCCGAAACACCCACTCCCCGAACCCCCACTCCGCAAACCCCTACTCCCAGACTCCCCCACTCCCCGATCCACTCACTCCCCAAACACCCCAACTCCCCGTACGCCCACTCCCCGACACCCCCACTCCCCGAAACCCCCACTCCCCGACTCCCCACTCCCCGAACACCCCACTCCCCGAAACCCTACTCGCCAACCCCACCACTCCCCGAACAAGGACTCCCAGACTCCCCCACTCCCTGACCCCCCAATCCCCGAACACCCCGACTCCCCGACACCCCACTCCCCGAACCCCTACTCCCAGAATCCCCCACTCCCCGACTCCCCCACTCCCCGAAAACCCCACTCCCCGAAAACCCCACTCCCCGACCCCCCACTCCCCGAAACTCTACTCCCCGACCCCCACTCCCCTACCACCAACTCCCCGACCCCCGCACTCCAAGAATCCCCCACTCCCTGACCCCCCCACTACCTGAAACCCCTACTCACAGACTCCCCCGTTCCCCAACCGTCCACTCCATGAAACCCCCACTCCCCGAAACCCCCACTCCCTGAACCCCCAACTCCCCGAACCCCCACTCCCCGAAACCCGAATCCCAGACTCCCCCACTCCCCGAACCCAAAATCCCCGAACCCCTACTCTCCGAACCCCTACTCCCCAACCTCCCCAGACCCCGAACCCCACTCCCTGACCACCCCACACCCCGAACCCCCACTCCCCGAACGCCTCCACTCCCCGAACGCCTACTCCCCGAAACCTCCACTCCCCGACCCACCACTCCCCGAACCCCTACTCCCAGAATCCTCCACTCCCCGACCCCCCCACTGCCCGATCCCCCTCTCCCCGACCCCCACACAGCCCGAATCCCCACTCTGCGAACCCCTACTCCCAGACTCCCCCACTCCCCGAAACCCCCACTCCCCGAACCCCGACTGCACGAACCCCTACTCCCAGAATCCCCCACTCCCCGACTCCCCACTCCCCGAACATCCCACTCCCCGAAACCCTACTCGCCAACCCCACCACTCCCCGAACAACTACTCCCAGACTCCCCCACTCCCCGACACCCCACTCCCCGAACCCCTACTCCCAGAATCCCCCACTGCCCGACTCCCCCACTCCCCGAAAACCCCACTCCCCGACCCCCCACTCCCCGAAACCCTACTCCCAGACTCCCCCACTCCTCGACATCCCACTCCCCGAACCCCTACTCCCCGAATCCCCACTCCCCGACCCCCCCACTCCCCGACCTCCACTCCCCTACCACTAACTCCCCGACCCCCACACTCCAAGAATCCCCCACTCCCTGACCCCCCCACTACCTGAAACCCCTACTCACAGACTCCCCCACTCCCCGACCGTCCACTACACGAAATCCCCACTCCCCGGAACCCCCACTCCCTGAACCCCCAACTCCCCGAACGCCCACTCCCCGAAACCCGACTCCCAGACTCCCCCACTCCCCGACCCCCCACTCCCCGAACACCCCAACTCCCCGTACCCCCACTCCCCGACACCCCCACTCCCCGAAACCCCCACTCCCCGACTCCCCACTCCCCGAACATCCCACTCCCCGAAACCCTACTCGCCAACCCCACCACTCCCCGAACAACTACTCCCAGACTCCCCCACTCCCCGACACCCCACTCCCCGAACCCCTACTCCCAGAATCCCCCACTCCCCGACTCCCCCACTCCCCGACAACCCCACTCCCCGACCCCCCACTCCCCGAAACCCTACTCCCAGACTCCCCCACTCCTCGACATCCCACTCCCCGAACCCCTACTCCCCGAGCCCCCACTCCCCGACCCCCCCACTCCCCGACCCCCACTCCCCTACCACCAACTCCCGACCCCCGCACTCCAAGAATCCCCCACTCCCTGACCCCCCCACTACCTGAAACCCCTACTCACAGACTCCCCCGCTCCCCAACCGTCCACTCCATGAAACCCCCACTCCCCGAAACCCCCACTCCCTGAACCCCCAACTCCCCGAACCCCCACTCCCCGAAACCCGACTCCCAGACTCCCCCACTCCCCGGACCCAAAATCCCCGAACCCCTACTCTCCGAACCCCTACTCCCCAACGTTCCCCAGACCCCGAACCCCACTCCCTGACCACCCCACTCCCCGAACCCACACTCCCCGAACACCTCCACTCCCCGAACGCCTACTCCCCGAAACCCCCACTACCCGACCCCCCACTCCCCGAACCCCTACTCGCAGAATCCTCCACACCCCGACCCCCCCACTGCCCGATCCCCCTCTCCCCGACTCCCACACAGCCCGAATCCCCACTCTGCGAACCCCTACTCCCAGACTCCCCCACTCCCCGAAACCCACACTCCTCGAACCCCGATTGCGCGAACCCCTACTCCCAGAATCCCCCACTCCCCGAACTACTATTCCCTGAAGCCCCACTCCCCGACAGCCCCACTCCCCGACTCCCCACTCCCCGAACCCCTACTCCCCGAAATCCTACTCCCCAACCCCACCACTCCCCGAACAACTACTCCCAGACTCCCCCAATCCCCGAACACCCCGACTCCCCGAACCCCTACTCTCCGAACCCCCACTCCCCGACCCCCCCACTCCCCGACCTCCACTCCCCTACCACCCACTCCCCGACCCCCACACTCCAAGAATCCCCCACTCCCTGACCCCCCCACAACCTGAAACCCCTACTCACAGACTCCCCCACTCCCCGACCGTCCACTACACGAAATCCCCACTCCCCGACCCCCCACTCCCCGAACACCCCAACTCCCCGTACCCCCACTCCCCGACACCCCCACTCCCCGAAACCCCCACTCCCCGACTCCCCACTCCCCGAACATCCCACTCCCCGAAACCCTAATCGCCAACCCCACCACTCCCCGAACAACTACTCCCAGACTCCCCCACTCCCCGACACCCCACTCCCCGAACCCCTACTCCCCGAAACCCCCACTACCCGACCCCCCACTCCCCGAACCCCTACTCGCAGAATCCTCCACTCCCAGACTCCCCCACTCCCCGATCTACCCACTCCCCAAACACCCCAACTCCCCGAACCCCCACTCCCCGAACCCCTACTCCCCTAAACCCCCACTCCCCGACCCACCACTCCCCGAACCCCTACTCCCAGAATCCCCCACTCCCCGAACTACTATTCCCTGAAGCCCTACTTCCCGACACCCCCACTCCCCGACTCCCCACTCCCCGAACACCCCACTCCCCGAACCCCTACTCCCCGAAACCCTACTCCCCAACCCCACCACTCCCCGAACAACTACTCCCAGACTCCCCGACTCCCCGAACACCCCGACTCCCCGAACCCCTACTCCCCGAACCCCCACTCCCCGACACCCCCACTCCCCGACCCCCACTCCCCTACCACCCACTCCCCGACCCCCACACTCCAAGAATCCCCCACTCCCTGACCCCCCCACGACCTGAAACCCCTACTCACAGACTCCCCCACTCCCCGATCGTCCACTCCACGAAACCCCCACTCCCCGAAACCCCCACTCCCTGAACCCCCAACTCCCCGAACCCCCACTCCCCGAACCCCGACTCCCAGACTCCCCCACTCCCCGACCCCCCACTCCCCGGACCACTACTCCCCGAACCCCTACTCCCCAACCTCCCCAGTACCGACCCCCCACTCCCTGACCACCCCACTCCCCGAACCCGCACTCCCCGAAACTCTACTCCCAGGCTCCACCACTCCCCGACCCCCCACTCTCCGAACCCCTACTCCCCGACCCCCCACTCCCCGACCCCCACTCCCCGAACCCCTACTCCCAGAATCCTCCACTCCCCGACCCCCCCACTGCCCGACACCCCTCTCCCCGACCTCCCCACATCCCGAATCCCCACTCTGCGAACCCCTACTCCCAGACTCCCCCACTCCCCGAAACCCCCACTCCCCGAAAACCCCACTCCCCGACCCCCACACTCATCGAACCCCGACTCCACGAACCCCTACTCCCCGAAACACCCACTCCCCGAACCCCCACTCCGCAAACCCCTACTCCCAGACTCCCCCACTCCCCGATCCACTCACTCCCCAAACACCCCAACTCCCCGTACTCCCACTCCCCGACACCCCCACTCCCCGAAACCCCCACTCCCCGACTCCCCACTCCCCGAACACCCCACTCCCCGAAACCCTACTCGCCAACCCCACCACTCCCCGAACAACTACTCCCAGACTCCCCCACTCCCTGACCCCCCAATCCCCGAACACCCCGACTCCCCGACACCCCACTCCCCGAACCCCTACTCCCAGAATCCCCCACTCCCCGACTCCCCCACTCCCCGAAAACCCCACTCCCCGAAAACCCCACTCCCCGACCCCCCACTCCCCGAAACTCTACTCCCCGACCCCCACTCCCCTACCACCAACTCCCCGACCCCCGCACTCCAAGAATCCCCCACTCCCTGACCCCCCCACTACCTGAAACCCCTACTCACAGACTCCCCCGTTCCCCAACCGTCCACTCCATGAAACCCCCACTCCCCGAAACCCCCACTCCCTGAACCCCCAACTCCCCGAACCCCCACTCCCCGAAACCCGAATCCCAGACTCCCCCACTCCCCGAACCCAAAATCCCCGAACCCCTACTCTCCGAACCCCTACTCCCCAACCTCCCCAGACCCCGAACCCCACTCCCTGACCACCCCACACCCCGAACCCCCACTCCCCGAACGCCTCCACTCCCCGAACGCCTACTCCCCGAAACCTCCACTCCCCGACCCACCACTCCCCGAACCCCTACTCCCAGAATCCTCCACTCCCCGACCCCCCCACTGCCCGATCCCCCTCTCCCCGACCCCCACACAGCCCGAATCCCCACTCTGCGAACCCCTACTCCCAGACTCCCCCACTCCCCGAAACCCCCACTCCCCGAACCCCGACTGCACGAACCCCTACTCCCAGAATCCCCCACTCCCCGACTCCCCACTCCCCGAACATCCCACTCCCCGAAACCCTACTCGCCAACCCCACCACTCCCCGAACAACTACTCCCAGACTCCCCCACTCCCCGACACCCCACTCCCCGAACCCCTACTCCCAGAATCCCCCACTGCCCGACTCCCCCACTCCCCGAAAACCCCACTCCCCGACCCCCCACTCCCCGAAACCCTACTCCCAGACTCCCCCACTCCTCGACATCCCACTCCCCGAACCCCTACTCCCCGAGCCTCCACTCCCCGACCCCCCCACTCCCCGACCCCCACTCCCCTACCACCAACTCCCCGATCCCCGCACTCCAAGAATCCCTCACTCCCTGACCCCCCCACTACCTGAAACCCCTACTCACAGACTCCCCCGCTCCCCAACCGTCCACTCCACGAAACCCCCACTCCCCGAAACCCCCACTCCCTGAACCCCCAACTCCCCGAAACCCGACTCCCAGACTCCCCCACTCCCCGAACCCAAAATCCCCGAACCCCTACTCTCCGAACCCCTACTCCCCAACCGCCCCAGACCCCGAACCCCACTCCCTGTCCACCCCACTCCCCGAATCCCCACTCCCCGAACACCTCCACTCCCCGAACCCCTACTCCCCGAAACCCCCACTCCCCGACCCCACACTCCCCGAACCCCTACCCCCAGAATCCTCCACTCCCCGACCCCCCCCACTGCCCAAATCCCCACTCTGCGAACCCCTACTCCCAGACTCCCCCACTCCCTGAAAACCCCACTTCCCGACTCCCCACTCCACGAACCCCTACTCCCCGAAACACCCACTCCCCGAACCCCCACTCCGCAAACCCCTACTCCCAGACTCCCCCACTCCCCGATCTACCCACTCCCCAAACACCCCAACTCCCCGAACCCCCACTCCCCGAACCCCTACTCCCCTAAACCCCCACTCCCCGACCCCCCACTCCCCGAACCCCTACTCGCAGAATCCCCCACTCCCCGAACTACTATTCCCTTAAGCCCTACTCCCCGACACCCCCACTCCCCGACTCCCCACTCCCCGAACACCCCACTCCCCGAAACCCTACTCCCCAACCCCACCACTACCCGAACAACTACTCCCAGACTCCCCGACTCCCCGAACACCCCGACTCCCCGAACCCCTACTCCCCGAACCCCCACTCCCCGACACCCCCACTCCCCGACCCCCACTCCCCTACCACCCACTCCCCGACCCCCACACTCCAAGAATCCCCCACTCCCTGACCCCCCCACGACCTGAAACCCCTACTCACAGACTCCCCCACTCCCCGATCGTCCACTCCACGAAACCCCCACTCCCCGAAACCCCCACTCCCTGAACCCCCAACTCCCCGAATCCCCACTCCCCGAACCCCGACTCCCAGACTCCCCCACTCCCCGACCCCCCACTCCCGGGACCACTACTCCCCGAACCCCTACTCCCCAACCTCCCCAGTACCGACCCCCCACTCCCTGACCACCCCACTCCCCGAACCCCCACTCCCCGAAACTCTATTCCCAGGCTCCACCACTCCCCGACCCCCCACTCTCCGAACCCCTACTCCCCGACCCCCCACTCCCCGACCCCCACTCCCCGAACCCCTACTCCCAGAATCCTCCACTCCCCGACCCCCCCACTGCCCGACACCCCTCTCCCCGACCTCCCCACATCCCGAATCCCCACTCTGCGAACCCCTACTCACAGACTTCCCCACTCCCCGAAACCCCCACTCCCCGAAAACCCCACTCCCCGACCCCCACACTCATCGAAGGCCGACGACACGAACCCCTACTCCCCGAAACACCCACTCCCCGAACCCCCACTCCGCAAACCCCTACTCCCAGACTCCCCCACTCCCCGATCCACTCACTCCCCAAACACCCCAACTCCCCGTACTCCCACTCCCCGACACCCCCACTCCCCGAAACCCCCACTCCCCGACTCCCCACTCCCCGAACACCCCACTCCCCGAAACCCTACTCGCCAACCCCACCACTCCCCGAACAACTACTCCCAGACTCCCCCACTCCCTGACCCCCCAATCCCCGAACACCCCGACTCCCCGACACCCCACTCCCCGAACCCCTACTCCCAGAATCCCCCACTCCCCGACTCCCCCACTCCCCGAAAACCCCACTCCCCGAAAACCCCACTCCCCGACCCCCCACTCCCCGAAACCCTACTCCCCGACCCCCACTCCCCTACCACCAACTCCCCGACCCCCGCACTCCAAGAATCCCCCACGCCCTGACCCCCCCACTACCTGAAACCCCTACTCACAGACTCCCCCGTTCCCCAACCGTCCACTCCATGAAACCCCCACTCCCCGAAACCCCCACTCCCTGAACCCCCAACTCCCCGAACCCCCACTCCCCGAAACCCGACTCCCAGACTCCCCCACTCCCCGAACACAAAATCCCCGAACCCCTACTCTCCGAACCCCTACTCCCCAACCTCCCCAGACCCCGAACCCCACTCCCTGACCACCCCACACCCCGAACCCCCACTCCCCGAACACCTCCACTCCCCGAACGCCTACTCCCCGAAACCTCCACTCCCCGACCCACCACTCCCCGAACCCCTACTCCCAGAATCCTCCACTCCCCGACCCCCCCACTGCCCGATCCCACTCTCCCCGACCCCCACACAGCCCGAATCCCCACTCTGCGAACCCCTACTCCCAGACTCCCCCACTCCCCGAAACCCCCACTCCCCGAACCCCGACTGCGCGAACCCCTACTCCCAGAATCCCCCACTCCCCGAACTACTATTCCCTGAAGCCCCACTCCCCGACACCCCCACTCCGCGAACACCCCACTCCCCGAACCCCTACTCCCCGAAATCCTACTCCCCAACCCTACCACTCGCCGAACAACTACTCCCAGACTCCCCCACTCCCCGAACACCCCGACTCCCCGAACCCCTACTCCCCGAATCCCCACTCCCCGACCCACCCACTCCCGACCCCCACTCCCCTACCACCCACTCCCCGACCCCCACACTCCAAGAATCCCCCACTCCCTGACCCCCCCACTACCTGAAACCCCTACTCACAGACTCCCCCACTTCCCGACCGTCCACTCCACGAAACCCCCACTCCCCGAAACCCCCACTCCCTGAACCCCCAACTCCCCGAACGCCCACTCCCCGACACCCGACTCCCAGACTCCCCCACTCCCCGACCCCCCACTACCCGAACCCCTACTCCCCAACCTCCCCAGTCCCCGACCCCCCACTCCCTGACCACCCCACTCCCCGAACCCCCACTCCCCGAAACTCTACTCCCAGGCCCCACCACTCCCCGACCCCCCACTCTCCGAACCCCTACTCCCCGACCCCCCACTCCCCGACCCCCACTCCCGTACCCCCCACTCCCTGAAACCCTACTCCCCGAACACCCCCACTCCCCGAACCCCTACTCCACGAAACCCCAACTCCCCGACCCCCCACTCCCCGAACCCCTACTCCCAGAATCCTCCACTCCCCGACCCCCCCACTGCCCGACACCCATCTCCCCGACCCCCCCATAGCCCGAATCCCCACTCTGCGAACCCCTACTCCCAGACTACCCCACACCCCGAAACCCCCACTTCCCGAAAACCCCACTCCCCGACCCCCACACTCATCGAACCCCTACTCCACGAACCCCTACTCCCCGAAACACCCACTCCCCGAACCCCCACTCCGCAAACCCCTACTCCCAGACTCCCCCACTCCCCGATCCACTCACTCCCCAAACACCCCAACTCCCCGTACCCCCACTCCCCGACACCCCCACTCCCCGAAACCCCCACTCCCCGACTCCCCACTCCCCGAACACCCCACTCCCCGAAACGCTACTCGCCAACCCCACCACTCCCCGAACAACTACTCTCAGACTCCCCCACTCCCTGACCCCCCAATCCCCGAACACCCCGACTCCCCGACACCCCACTCCCCGAACCCCTACTCCCAGAATCCCCCACTCCCCGACTCCCCCACTCCCCGAAAACTCCACTCCCCGACCCCCCACTCCCCGAAACCCTACTCCCAGACTCCCCCACTCCTCGACATCCCACTCCCCGAACCCCTACTCCCCGACCCCCCACTCCCCGACCCCCCCACTCCCCGACCCCCACTCCCCTACCACCAACTCCCCGACCCCCGCACTCCAAGAATCCCCCACTCCCTGACCCCCCCACTACCTGAAACCCCTACTCACAGACTCCCCCGCTCCCCAAACGTCCACTCCACGAAACCCCCAATCCCTGAACCCCCAACTCCCCGAACCCCCACTCCCCGAAACCCGACTCCCAGACTCCCCCACTCCCCGAACCCAAAATCCCCGAACCCCTACTCTCCGAACCCCTACTCCCCAACCTCCCCAGACCCCGAACCCCCACTCCCCGACCCCCCCACTCCCCGACCCCCACACTCCAAGAATCCCCCACTCCCTGACCCCCCCACTACCTGAAACCCCTACTCACAGACTCCCCCACTCCCCGACCGTCCACTACACGAAATCCCCACTCCCCGAAACCCCCACACCCTGAACCCCCAACTCCCCGAACGCCCACTCCCCGAAACCCGACTCCCAGACTCCCCCACTCCCCGACCCCCCACTCCCCGAACACCCCAAATCCCCGTACCCCCACTCCCCGACACCCCCACTCGCGAAACCCCCACTCCCCGACTCCCCACTCCCCGATCATCCCACTCCCCGAAACCCTACTCGCCAACCCCACCACTCCCCGAACAACTACTCCCAGACTCCCCCACTCCCTGACCCCCCAATCCCCGAACACCCCGACTCCGCGACACCCCACTCCCCGAACCCCTACTCCCAGAATCCCACACTCCCCGACTCCCCCACTCTCCGAAAACCCCACTCCCCGACCCCACACTCCCCGAACCCCTACTCCCAGAATCCTCCACTCACCGACACCCCCACTGCCCGACACCCATCTCCCCGACCCCCCCACAGCCCGAATCCCCACTCTGCGAACCCCTACTCCCAAACTCCCCCACTCCCCGAAACCCCCACTCCCCGAAACCCCCACTCCCCGACCCCCACACTGCCCGAACCCCTACTCCGCGAACCCCTACTCCCAGACTCCCCCACTCCCCGAAACCCGACTCCCAGACTCCCCCACTCCCCGACCCCCCACTCCCAGAACCCCTACTCCCCAACCTCCCCAGTCCCCGACCCCCCACTCCCTGACCACCCCACTCCCCGAACCCCCACTCCCCGAAACTCTACTCCCAGGCTCCACCACTCCCCGACCCCCCACTCTCCGAACCCCTACTCCCTGACCCCCACTCCCGTACCCCCCACTCCCTGAAACCCTACTCCCCGAACACCCCCACTCCCCGAACCCCTACTCCACGAAACCCCAACTCCCCGACACCCCACTCCCCGAACCCCTACTCCCAGAATCCTCCACTCCCCGACCCCCCACTGCCCGACACCCCTCTCCCCGACCCCCCACAGCCCGAATCCCCACTCTGCGAACCCCTACTCCCAGACTCCCCCAACTCCCCGAACCCCCACTCCCCGAAACCCGACTCCCAGGCTCCCCCACTCCCCGAACCCCAAATCCCCGAACCCCTACTCTCCGAACCCCTACTCCCCAACCTCCCCAGACCCCGAACCCCACTCCCTGACCACCCCACTCCCCGAACCCCCAATCCCCGAACACCTCCACTCCCCGAACGCCTACTCCCCGAAACCCCCACTCCCCGACCCCCCCACTGCCCGATCCCCCTCTCGCCGACCCCCACACAGCCCGAATCCGCACTCTGCGAACCCCTACTCCCAGACTCCCCCACTCCCCGAAACCCCCACTCCCCGAACCCCGACTGCGCGAACCCCTACTCCCAGAATCCCCCACTCCCCGAACTACTATTCCCTGAAGCCCTACTCCCCGACACCCCCACTCCCCGACTCCCCACTCCCCGAACACTCCACTCCCCGAAATCCTACTCCCCAACCCCACCACTCCTCGAACAACGACTCCCAGACTCCCCCAATCCCCGAACACCCCGACTCCCCGAACCCCTACTCCCCGAACCCCCACTCCCCGACCCCCCCACTCCCCGACCCCCACTCCCCTACCACCCACTCCCCGACCCCCACACTCCAAGAATCCCCCACTCCCTGACCCCCCCCCACGACCTGAAACCCCTACTCACAGACTCCCCCACTCCCCGACCGTCCACTACACGAAACCCCCACTCCCCGAAACCCCCACTCCCTGAACCCCCAACTCCCCGAACGCCCACTCCCCGAAACCCGACTCCCAGACTCCCCCACTCCCCGACCACCCACTCCCCGAACCCCTACTCCCCAACCTCCCCAATCCCCGACCACCCACTCCCTGACAACCCCACTCCCCGAAACCCCACTCCCCGAAACTCTACTCCCAGGCTCCACCACTCCCCGACCCCCCACTCTCCGAACCCCTACTCCCCGATCCCCCACTCCCCGACCCCCACTCCCGTACCCCCCACTCCCTGAAACCTTACTTCCCGAACACGCCAACTGCCCGAACCCCTACTCCACGAAACCCCCACTCCCCGACCCCCCACTCCCCGAACCCCTACTCCCAGAATCCTCCACTCCCCGACCCCCCCACTGCCCGACACCCCTCTCCCCGATCCACTCACTCCCCAAACACCCCAACTCCCCGTACCCCCACTCCCCGACACCCCCACTCCCCGAAACCCCCACTCCCCGACTCCCCACTCCCCGAACACCCCACTCCCCGAAACGCTACTCGCCAACCCCACCACTCCCCGAACAACTACTCCCAGACTCCCCCACTCCCTGACCCCCCAATCCCCGAACACCCCGACTCCCCGACACCCCACTCCCCGAACCCCTACTCCCAGAATCCCCCACTCCCCGACTCCCCCACTCCCCGAAAACTCCACTCCCCGACCCCCCACTCCCCGAAACCCTACTCCCAGACTCCCCCACTCCTCGACATCCCACTCCCCGAACCCCTACTCCCCGACCCCCCACTCCCCGACCCCCCACTCCCCGACCCCCACTCCCCTACCACCAACTCCCCGACCCCCGCACTCCAAGAATCCCCCACTCCCTGACCCCCCCACTACCTGAAACCCCTACTCACAGACTCCCCCGCTCCCCAAACGTCCACTCCACGAAACCCCCAATCCCTGAACCCCCAACTCCCCGAACCCCCACTCCCCGAAACCCGACTCCCAGACTCCCCCACTCCCCGAACCCAAAATCCCCGAACCCCTACTCTCCGAACCCCTACTCCCCAACCTCCCCAGACCCCGAACCCCCACTCCCCGACCCCCCCACTCCCCGACCCCCACACTCCAAGAATCCCCCACTCCCTGACCCCCCCACTACCTGAAACCTCTACTCACAGACTCCCCCACTCCCCGACCGTCCACTACACGAAATCCCCACTCCCCGAAACCCCCACACCCTGAACCCCCAACTCCCCGAACGCCCACTCCCCGAAACCCGACTCCCAGACTCCCCCACTCCCCGACCCCCCACTCCCCGAACACCCCAAATCCCCGTACCCCCACTCCCCGACACCCCCACTCGCGAAACCCCCACTCCCCGACTCCCCACTCCCCGATCATCCCACTCCCGTACCCCCCACTCCCTGAAACCCTACTCCCCGAACACCCCCACTCCCCGAACCCCTACTCCACGAAACCCCAACTCCCCGACACCCCACTCCCCGAACCCCTACTCCCAGAATCCTCCACTCCCCGACCCCCCACTGCCCGACACCCCTCTCCCCGACCCCCCAACTCCCCGAACCCCCACTCCCCGAAAGCCGACTCCCAGACTCCCCCACTCCCCGAACCCAAAATCCCCGAACCCCTACTCTCCGAACCCCTACTCCGCAACCTCCCCAGACCCCGAACCCCACTCCCTGACCACCCCACTCCCAGAACCCCCAATCCCCGAACACCTCCACTCCCCGAAACCCCCACTCCCCGAAACCCCCACTCCCCGACCCCCACACTGCCCGAACCCCTACTCCGCGAACCCCTACTCCCAGACTCCCCCACTCCCCGAATCCCGACTCCCAGACTCCCCCACTCCCAGACCCCCCACTCCCCGAACCCCTACTCCCCAACCTCCCCAGTCCCCGACCCCCCACTCCCTGACCACCCCACTCCCCGAACCCCCACTCCCCGAAACTCTACTCCCAGGCTCCACCACTCCCCGACCCCCCACTCTCCGAACCCCTACTCCCCGACCCCCACTCCCGTACCCCCCACTCCCTGAAACCCTACTCCCCGAACACCCCCACTCCCCGAACCCCTACTCCACGAAACCCCAACTCCCCGACACCCCACTCCCCGAACCCCTACTCCCAGAATCCTCCACTCCCCGACCCCCCACTGCCCGACACCCCTCTCCCCGACCCCCCCACAGCCCGAATCCCCACTCTGCGAACCCCTACTCCCAGACTCCCCCAACTCCCCGAACCCCCACTCCCCGAAACCCGACTCCCAGGCTCCCCCACTCCCCGAACCCAAAATCCCCGAACCCCTACTCTCCGAACCCCTACTCCCCAACCTCCCCAGACCCCGAACCCCACTCCCTGACCACCCCACTCCCAGAACCCCCAATCCCCGAACACCTCCACTCCCCGAACGCCTACTCCCCGAAACCCCCACTCCCCGACCCCCCCACTGCCCGATCCCCCTCTCGCCGACCCCCACACAGCCCGAATCCCCACTCTGCGAACCCCTACTCCCAGACTCCCCCACTCCCCGAAACCCCCACTCCCCGAACCCCGACTGCGCGAACCCCTACTCCCAGAATCCCCCACTCCCCGAACTACTATTCCCTGAAGCCCTACTCCCCGACACCCCCACTCCCCGACTCTCCACTCCCCGAACACTCCAGTCCCCGAAATCCTACTCCCCAACCCCACCACTCCTCGAACAACTACTCCCAGACTCCCCCAATCCCCGAACACCCCGACTCCCCGAACCCCTACTCCCCGAACCCCCACTCCCCGACCCCCCCACTCCCCGACCCCCACTCCCCTACCACCCACTCCCCGAAACCCACACTCCCTGAACCCCCAACTCCCCGAACGCCCACTCCCCGAAACCCGACTCCCAGACTCCCCCACTCCCCGACCCCCCACTCCCCGAACCCCTACTCCCCAACCTGCCCAGTCCCCGACCCCCCACTCCCTGACAACCCCACTCCCCGAAACCCCACTCCCCGAAACTCTACTCCCAGGCTCCACCACTCCCCGACCCCCCACTCTCCGAACCCCTACTCCCCGACCCCCCACTCCCCGACCCCCACTCCCGTACCCCCCACTCCCTGAAACCCTACTTCCCGAACACACCCACTGCCCGAACCCCTACTCCACGAAACCCCCACTCCCCGACCCCCCACTCCCCGAACCCCTACTCCCAGAATCCTCCACTCCCCGACCCCCCCACTGCCCGACAACCCTCTCCCCGACCCCCCCACAGCCCGAATCCCCACTCTGCGAACCCCTACTCCCAGACTCCCCCACTCCCCGAAACCCCCACTCCCCGAAAACCCCACTCCCCGACCCCCACACTCCTCGAACCCCGACTCCGCGAACCCCGACTCCCCGAAACCCCCACTCCGCAAACCCCTACTCCCAGACTCCCCCACTCCCCGACCGGCCACTCCCCGAACCCCTACTCCCAGAATCCCCCACTCCCCGAACTACTATTCCCTGAAGCCCCACTCGCAGATTCCCCCACTCCCCGACACCCCCACTCCCCGACTCCCCGAACACCCCACTCCCCGAAACCCCCACTCCCAGAACCCCTACTCCACGAAACCCTACTCCGCAACCCCACCACTCCCTGAACAACTACTCCCAGACTCCCCCAGTCTCCGAACACCCCGACTCCCCGACCGCCCACTCCCCGAACCCCTACTCCCCGAAACCCCCACTCCCCGACACCCCACTCCCCGAACCCCTACTCCCACAATCCCCCATTCCCCGAAAACACCACTCCCCGAAACCCCCACTTCCCGACCCCCCACTCCACGAACCCCTACTCCCCGAAACACCCACTCCCCGAACCCCCACTCGGCAAACCCCAACTCCCAGACTCCCCCACTCCCCGATCCACCCACTCCCCAAACACCCAAACTCCCCGAACCCCCACTCCCCGAACCCCTACTCCCCGAACCCCCACTCCCCGACCCCCCCACTCCCCGACCCCCACTCCCCTACCACCCACTCCCCGACCCCCACACTCCAAGAATCCCCCACTCCCTGACCCCCCCCCCCCACGACCTGAAACCCCTACTCACAGACTCCCCCACTCCCCGACCGTCCACTACACGAAACCCCCACTCCCCGAAACCCCCACTCCCTGAACCCCCAACTCCCCGAACGCCCACTCCCCGAAACCCGACTCCCAGACTCCCCCACTCCCCGACCACCCACTCCCCGAACCCCTACTCCCCAACCTCCCCAGTCCCCGACCACCCACTCCCTGACAACCCCACTCCCCGAAACCCCACTCCCCGAAACTCTACTCCCAGGCTCCACCACTCCCCGACCCCCCACTCTCCGAACCCCTACTCCCCGATCCCCCACTCCCCGACCCCCACTCCCGTACCCCCCACTCCCTGAAACCTTACTTCCCGAACACGCCAACTGCCCGAACCCCTACTCCACGAAACCCCCACTCCCCGACCCCCCACTCCCCGAACCCCTACTCCCAGAATCCTCCACTCCCCGACCCCCCCACTGCCCGACACCCCTCTCCCCGATCCACTCACTCCCCAAACACCCCAACTCCCCGTACCCCCACTCCCCGACACCCCCACTCCCCGAAACCCCCACTCCCCGACTCCCCACTCCCCGAACACCCCACTCCCCGAAACGCTACTCGCCAACCCCACCACTCCCCGAACAACTACTCCCAGACTCCCCCACTCCCTGACCCCCCAATCCCCGAACACCCCGACTCCCCGACACCCCACTCCCCGAACCCCTACTCCCAGAATCCCCCACTCCCCGACTCCCCCACTCCCCGAAAACTCCACTCCCCGACCCCCCACTCCCCGAAACCCTACTCCCAGACTCCCCCACTCCTCGACATCCCACTCCCCGAACCCCTACTCCCCGACCCCCCACTCCCCGACCCCCCCACTCCCCGACCCCCACTCCCCTACCACCAACTCCCCGACCCCCGCACTCCAAGAATCCCCCACTCCCTGACCCCCCCACTACCTGAAACCCCTACTCACAGACTCCCCCGCTCCCCAAACGTCCACTCCACGAAACCCCCAATCCCTGAACCCCCAACTCCCCGAACCCCCACTCCCCGAAACCCGACTCCCAGACTCCCCCACTCCCCGAACCCAAAATCCCCGAACACCTACTCTCCGAACCCCTACTCCCCAACCTCCCCAGACCCCGAACCCCCACTCCCCGACCCCCCCACTCCCCGACCCCCACACTCCAAGAATCCCCCACTCCCTGACCCCCCCACTACCTGAAACCCCTACTCACAGTCTCCCCCACTCCCCGACCGTCCACTACACGAAATCCCCACTCCCCGAAACCCCCACACACTGAACCCCCAACTCCCCGAACGCCCACTCCCCGAAACCCGACTCCCAGACTCCCCCACTCCCCGACCCCCCACTCCCCGAACACCCCAAATCCCCGTACCCGCACTCCCCGACACCCCCACTCGCGAAACCCCCACTCCCCGACTCCCCACTCCCCGATCATCCCACTCCCCGAAACCCTACTCGCCAACCCCACCACTCCCCGAACAACTACTCCCAGACTCCCCCACTCCCTGACCCCCCAATCCCCGAACACCCCGACTCCGCGACACCCCACTCCCCGAACCCCTACTCCCAGAATCCTCCACTCCCCGACACCCCCACTGCCCGACACCCATCTCCCCGACCCCCCCACAGCCCGAATCCCCACTCTGCGAACCCCTACTCCCAGACTCCCCCACTCCCCGAAACCCCCACTCCCCGAAACCCCCACTCCCCGACCCCCACACTGCCCGAACCCCTACTCCGCGAACCCCTACTCCCAGACTCCCCCACTCCCAGACCCACCACTCCCCGAACCCCTACTCCCCAACCTCCCCAGTCCCCGACCCCCCACTCCCTGACCACCCCACTCCCCGAACCCCCACTCCCCGAAACTCTACTCCCAGGCTCCACCACTCCCCGACCCCCCACTCTCCGAACCCCTACTCCCCGACCCCCACTCCCGTACCCCCCACTCCCTGAAACCCTACTCCCCGAACACCCCCACTCCCCGAACCCCTACTCCACGAAACCCCAACTCCCCGACACCCCACTCCCCGAACCCCTACTCCCAGAATCCTCCACTCCCCGACACCCCACTGCCCGACACCCCTCTCCCCGACCCCCCCACAGCCCGAATCCCCACTCTGCGAACCCCTACTCCCAGACTCCCCCAACTCCCCGAACCCCCACTCCCCGAAACCCGACTCCCAGGCTCCCCCACTCCCCGAACCCAAAATCCCCGAACCCCTACTCTCCGAACCCCTACTCCCCAACCTCCCCAGACCCCGAACCCCACTCCCTGACCACCCCACTCCCAGAACCCCCAATCCCCGAACACCTCCACTCCCCGAACGCCTACTCCCCGAAACCCCCACTCCCCGACCCCCCCACTGCCCGATCCCCCTCTCGCCGACCCCCACACAGCCCGAATCCCCACTCTGCGAACCCCTACTCCCAGACTCCCCCACTCCCCGAAACCCCCACTCCCCGAACCCCGACTGCGCGAACCCCTACTCCCAGAATCACCCACTCCCCGAACTACTATTCCCTGAAGCCCTACTCCCCGACACCCCCACTCCCCGACTCCCCACTCCCCGAACACTCCACTCCCCGAAATCCTACTCCCCAACCCCACCACTCCTCGAACAACTACTCCCAGACTCCCCCAATCCCCGAACACCCCGACTCCCCGAACCCCTACTCCCCGAACCCCCACTCCCCGACCCCCCCACTCCCCGACCCCCACTCCCCTACCACCCACTCCCCGACCCCCACACTCCAAGAATCCCCCACTCCCTGACCCCCCCCCCACGACCTGAAACCCCTACTCACAGACTCCCCCACTCCCCGACCGTCCACTACACGAAACCCCCACTCCCCGAAACCCCCACTCCCTGAACCCCCAACTCCCCGAACGCCCACTCCCCGAAACCCGACTCCCAGACTCCCCCACTCCCCGACCCCCCACTCCCCGAACCCCTACTCCCCAACCTGCCCAGTCCCCGACCCCCCACTCCCTGACAACCCCACTCCCCGAAACCCCACTCCCCGAAACTCTACTCCCAGGCTCCACCACTCCCCGACCCCCCACTCTCCGAACCCCTACTCCCCGACCCCCCACTCCCCGAACCCCACTCCCGTACCCCCCACTCCCTGAAACCCTACTTCCCGAACACACCCACTGCCCGAACCCCTACTCCACGAAACCCCCACTCCCCGACCCCCCACTCCCCGAACCCCTACTCCCAGAATCCTCCACTCCCCGACCCCCCCACTGCCCGACACCCCTCTCCCCGACCCCCCCACAGCCCGAATCCCCACTCTGCGAACCCCTACTCCCACACTCCCCCACTCCCCGAAACCCCCACTCCCCGAAAACCCCACTCCCCGACCCCCACACTCCTCGAACCCCGACTCCGCGAACCCCGACTCCCCGAAACCCCCACTCCGCAAACCCCTACTCCCAGACTCCCCCACTCCCCGACCGGCCACTCCCCGAACCCCTACTCCCAGAATCCCCCACTCCCCGAACTACTATTCCCTGAAGCCCCACTCGCAGATTCCCCCACTCCCCGACACCCCACTCCCCGACTCCCCGAACACCCCACTCCCCGAAACCCCCACTCCCAGAACCCCTACTCCACGAAACCCTACTCCGCAACCCCACCACTCCCTGAACAACTACTCCCAGACTCCCCCAGTCTCCGAACACCCCGACTCCCCGACCGCCCACTCCCCGACCCCCACACTCCAAGAATCCCCCACTCCCTGACCCCCCCCCACGACCTGAAACCCCTACTCACAGACTCCTCCACTCCCCGACCGTCCACTACACGAAACCCCCACTCCCCGAAACCCCCACTCCCCGACTCCCCACTCCCCGAACACCCCACTCCCCGAAACGCTACTCGCCAACCCCACCACTCCCCGAACAACTACTCCCAGACTCCCCCACTCCCTGACCCCCCAATCCCCGAACACCCCGACTCCCCGACACCCCACTCCCCGAACCCCTACTCCCAGAATCCCCCACTCCCCGACTCCCCCACTCCCCGAAAACTCCACTCCCCGACCCCCCACTCCCCGAAACCCTACTCCCAGACTCCCCCACTCCTCGACATCCCACTCCCCGAACCCCTACTCCCCGACCCCCCACTCCCCGACCCCCCCACTCCCCGACCCCCACTCCCCTACCACCAACTCCCCGACCCCCGCACTCCAAGAATCCCCCACTCCCTGACCCTCCCACTACCTGAAACCCCTACTCACAGACTCCCCCGCTCCCCAAACGTCCACTCCACGAAACCCCCAATCCCTGAACCCCCAACTCCCCGAACCCCCACTCCCCGAAACCCGACTCCCAGACTCCCCCACTCCCCGAACCCAAAATCCCCGAACCCCTACTCTCCGAACCCCTACTCCCCAACCTCCCCAGACCCCGAACCCCCACTCCCCGACCCCCCCACTCCCCGACCCCCACACTCCAAGAATCCCCCACTCCCTGACCCCCCCACTACCTGAAACCCCTACTCACAGACTCCCCCACTCCCCGACCGTCCACTACACGAAATCCCCACTCCCCGAAACCCCCACACACTGAACCCCCAACTCCCCGAACGCCCACTCCCCGAAACCCGACTCCCAGACTCCCCCACTCCCCGACCCCCCACTCCCCGAACACCCCAAATCCCCGTACCCCCACTCCCCGACACCCCCACTCGCGAAACCCCCACTCCCCGACTCCCCACTCCCCGATCATCCCACTCCCCGAAACCCTACTCGCCAACCCCACCACTCCCCGAACAACTACTCCCAGACTCCCCCACTCCCTGACCCCCCAATCCCCGAACACCCCGACTCCGCGACACCCCACTCCCCGAACCCCTACTCCCAGAATCCTCCACTCCCCGACACCCCCACTGCCCGACACCCATCTCCCCGACCCCCCCACAGCCCGAATCCCCACTCTGCGAACCCCTACTCCCAGACTCCCCCACTCCCCGAAACCCCCACTCCCCGAAACCCCCACTCCCCGACCCCCACACTGCCCGAACCCCTACTCCGCGAACCCCTACTCCCAGACTCCCCCACTCCCCGAATCCCGACTCCCAGACTCCCCACTCCCCGACCCCCACTCCCCGAACCCCTACTCCCCAACCTGCCCAGTCCCCGACCCCCCACTCCCTGACAACCCCACTCCCCGAAACCCCACTCCCCGAAATCTACTCCCAGGCTCCACCACTCCCCGACCCCCCACTCTCCGAACCCCTACTCCCCGACCCCCCACTCCCCGACCCCCACTCCCGTACCCCCCACTCCCTGAAACCCTACTTCCCGAACACACCCACTGCCCGAACCCCTACTCCACGAAACCCCCACTCCCCGACCCCCCACTCCCCGAACCCCTACTCCCAGAATCCTCCACTCCCGACCCCCCCACTGCCCGACAACCCTCTCCCCGACCCCCCACAGCCCGAATCCCCACTCTGCGAACCCCTACTCCAGACTCCCCCACTCCCCGAAACCCCCACTCCCCGAAAACCCCACTCCCCGACCCCCACACTCCTCGAACCCCGACTCCGCGAACCCCGACTCCCCGAAACCCCCACTCCGCAAACCCCTACTCCCAGACTCCCCCACTCCCCGACCGGCCACTCCCCGAACCCCTTACTCCCAGAATCCCCCACTCCCCGAACTACTATTCCCTGAAGCCCCACTCGCAGATTCCCCCACTCCCCGACACCCCCACTCCCCGACTCCCCGAACACCCCACTCCCCGAAACCCCCACTCCCAGAACCCCTACTCCACGAAACCCTACTCCGCAACCCCACCACTCCCTGAACAACTACTCCCAGACTCCCCCAGTCTCCGAACACCCCGACTCCCCGACCGCCCACTCCCCGAACCCCTACTCCCCGAAACCCCCACTCCCCGACACCCCACTCCCCGAACCCCTACTCCCACAATCCCCCATTCCCCGAAAAACACCACTCCCCCGAAACCCCCACTTCCCGACCCCCACTCCACGAACCCCTACTCCCCGAAACACCCACTCCCCGAACCCCACTCGGCAAACCCCAACTCCCAGACTCCCCACTCCCCGATCCACCCACTCCCCAAACACCCAAAACCCCCGAACCCCCACCCCCGAACCCCTACTCCCCGAACCCCCACTCCCCGGCCCCCCCACTCCCCGACCCCCACTCCCCTACCACCCACTCCCCCGACCCCCACACTCCAAGAATCCCCCACTCCCTGACCCCCCTCCCCGACCGTCCACTACACGAAACCCCCACTCCCCGAAACCCCACTCCCTGAACCCCCAACTCCCCGAACGCCCACTCCCCGAAACCCGACTCCCAGACTCCCCCACTCCCCGACCACCCACTCCCCGAACCCCTACTCCCCCAACCTCCCCAGTCCCCGACCACCCACTCCCTGACAACCCACTCCCCGAAACCCCACTCCCCGAAACTCTACTCCAGGCTCCACCACTCCCCGACCCCCCACTCTCCGAACCCCTACTCCCCGATCCCCCACTCCCCGACCCCCACTCCCGTACCCCCACTCCCTGAAACCTTACTTCCCGAACACGCCACTGCCCGAACCCCTACTCCACGAAACCCCACTCCCCGACCCCCCACTCCCCGAACCCCTACTCCCAGAATCCTCCACTCCCCGACCCCCCCACTGCCCGACACCCCTCTCCCGATCCACCACTCCCCAAACACCCCAACTCCCCGTACCCCCACTCCCCGACACCCCCACTCCCCGAAACCCCCACTCCCGACTCCCCACTCCCCGAACACCCCACTCCCCGAAACGCTACTCGCCAACCCCACCACTCCCCGAACAACTACTCCCAGACTCCCCCACTCCCTGACCCCCCAATCCCCGAACACCCCGACTCCCGACACCCCACTCCCCGAACCCCTACTCCAGAATCCCCCACTCCCCGACTCCCCCACTCCCGAAAACTCCACTCCCCGACCCCCCACTCCCCGAAACCCTACTCCCAGACTCCCCACTCCTCGACATCCCCACTCCCCGAACCCCTACTCCCCGACCCCCCACTCCCCGACCCCCCACTCCCGACCCCCACTCCCTACCACCAACTCCCCGACCCCGCACTCCAAAATCCCCCACTCCTGACCCCCCCACTACCTGAAACCCCTACTCACGACTCCCCCGCTCCCCAAACGTCCACTCCACGAAACCCCCAATCCCTGAACCCCCAACTCCCCGACCCCCACTCCCGAAACCCGACTCCAGACTCCCCCCACTCCCCTCGAACCCAAAATCCCCGAACCCCTACTCTCCGAACCCCTACTCCCAAACCTCCCCAGACCCCGAACCCCCACTCCCCGACCCCCCCACCTCCCCGACCCCCACCACTCCAAGAATCCCCACTCCCTGACCCCCCACTACCTGAAACCCCTACTCACAGACTCCCCACTCCCCGACCGTCCACTACACGAAATCCCCACTCCCCGAAACCCCCACACACTGACCCCAACTCCCCGAACGCCCACTTCCCCGAACCCGACTCCCAGACTCCCCCACTCCCGACCCCCCACTCCCCGAAACACCCCAAATCCCGTACCCGCACTCCCCGACACCCCCACTCGCGAAACCCCCACTCCCCGACTCCCCACTCCCCGATCATCCACTCCCCGAAACCCTACTCGCCAACCCCACCACTCCCCGAACAACTACTCCCAGACTCCCCCACTCCCTGACCCCCAATCCCCGAACACCCCGACTCCGCGACACCCCACTCCCGAACCCCTACTCCCAGAATCCTCCACTCCCCCGACACCCCCACTGCCCGACACCCATCTCCCCGACCCCCCACAGCCCGAATCCCACTCTGCGAACCCTACTCCCAGGACTCCCCCACTCCCCGAAACCCCCACTCCCCGAAACCCCCACTCCCCGACCCCCACACTGCCCGAACCCCTACTCCGCGAACCCCTACTCCCAGACTCCCCCCACTCCCCGAATCCCGACTCCCAGACTCCCCACTCCCAGACCCACCACTCCCGAATCCCTACTCCCCAACCTCCCCAGTCCCGACCCCCCACTCCCTGACCACCCACTCCCCGAACCCCCACTCCCCGAAACTCTACTCCCAGGCTCCACCACTCCCCGACCCCCCACTCTCCGAACCCCTACTCCCCGACCCCCACTCCCGTACCCCCACTCCCTGAAACCCTACTCCCCCGAACACCCCCACTCCCCGAAACCCTACTCCACGAAACCCCAACTCCCCGACACCCCACTCCCCGAACCCTACTCCCAGAATCCTCCACTCCCCGACACCCCACTGCCCGACACCCTCTCCCCGACCCCCCCCAGGCCCGAATCCCCACTCTGCGAACCCCCTACTCCCAGACTCCCCCAACTCCCCGAACCCCCACTCCCCGAAAAACTCCCCGAACCCCCACTCCCCGAAACCCGACTCCCAGGCTCCCCCACTCCCCGAACCCAAAATCCCCGAACCCCTACTCTCCGAACCCCTACTCCCCAACCTCCCCAGACCCCGAACCCCACTCCCTGACCACCCCACTCCCAGAACCCCCAATCCCCGAACACCTCCACTCCCCGAACGCCTACTCCCCGAAACCCCCACTCCCCGACCCCCCCACTGCCCGATCCCCCTCTCGCCGACCCCCACACAGCCCGAATCCCCACTCTGCGAACCCCTACTCCCAGACTCCCCCACTCCCCGAAACCCCCACTCCCCGAACCCCGACTGCGCGAACCCCTACTCCCAGAATCACCCACTCCCCGAACTACTATTCCCTGAAGCCCTACTCCCCGACACCCCCACTCCCCGACTCCCCACTCCCCGAACACTCCACTCCCCGAAATCCTACTCCCCAACCCCACCACTCCTCGAACAACTACTCCCAGACTCCCCCAATCCCCGAACACCCCGACTCCCCGAACCCCTACTCCCCGAACCCCCACTCCCCGACCCCCCCACTCCCCGACCCCCACTCCCCTACCACCCACTCCCCGACCCCCACACTCCAAGAATCCCCCACTCCCTGACCCCCCCCCCACGACCTGAAACCCCTACTCACAGACTCCCCCACTCCCCGACCGTCCACTACACGAAACCCCCACTCCCCGAAACCCCCACTCCCTGAACCCCCAACTCCCCGAACGCCCACTCCCCGAAACCCGACTCCCAGACTCCCCCACTCCCCGACCCCCCACTCCCCGAACCCCTACTCCCCAACCTGCCCAGTCCCCGACCCCCCACTCCCTGACAACCCCACTCCCCGAAACCCCACTCCCCGAAACTCTACTCCCAGGCTCCACCACTCCCCGACCCCCCACTCTCCGAACCCCTACTCCCCGACCCCCCACTCCCCGAACCCCACTCCCGTACCCCCCACTCCCTGAAACCCTACTTCCCGAACACACCCACTGCCCGAACCCCTACTCCACGAAACCCCCACTCCCCGACCCCCCACTCCCCGAACCCCTACTCCCAGAATCCTCCACTCCCCGACCCCCCCACTGCCCGACACCCCTCTCCCCGACCCCCCCACAGCCCGAATCCCCACTCTGCGAACCCCTACTCCCACACTCCCCACTCCCCGAAACCCCCACTCCCCGAAAACCCCACTCCCCGACCCCCACACTCCTCGAACCCCGACTCCGCGAACCCCGACTCCCCGAAACCCCCACTCCGCAAACCCCTACTCCCAGACTCCCCCACTCCCCGACCGGCCACTCCCCGAACCCCTACTCCCAGAATCCCCCACTCCCCGAACTACTATTCCCTGAAGCCCCACTCGCAGATTCCCCCACTCCCCGACACCCCACTCCCCGACTCCCCGAACACCCCACTCCCCGAAACCCCCACTCCCCGAACCCCTACTCCGCGAACCCCTACACCCAGACTCCCCCACTCCTCGAAACCCCCACTTCCCGACCCCCCACTCCACGAAACCCTACTCCCCGAACACCCCAACTCCCCGACACCCCACTCCCCGAAACCCTACTCCCAGACTCCCCACGCCTCGACACCCCACTCCCCGAACCCCTACTCCCCGACCCCCCACTCCCCGACCCCCCCACTCCCCGACCCCCACTCCCCTACCACCAACTCCCCGACCCACGCACTCCAAGAATCCCCCACTCCATGACCCCCACTACCTGAAACCCTACTCACAGACTCCTCCAATCCCCGACCGTCCACTGCACGAAACCACCACTCCCCGAAACCCCCACTCCCCGAAACCCCCACTCCCCGAACCCCTGCTCCGCGAACCCCTACTCCCAGACTCCCCCACTCCCCGATCCACCCACTCCCCAAACACCCCAACTCCCCGAACCCCCACTCCCCGAACCCCTACTCCCCGAAACCCACACTCCCGACCCCCCACTACCCGAACCCCTACTCCCAGAATCCCCCACTCCCCTAACTACTATTCCCTGAAGCCCCACTCCCCGACACCACCACTCCCCGAAACCCCCACTCCCCGACTCCCCACTCCCCGAACACCCCACTCCCCGAAACCCTACTCCCCAACCCCAACACTCCCCGAACAACTACTCCCAGACTCCCCCACTCCCTGACCCCCCAATCCCCGAACACCCCGACTCCCCTGACCCCCCGACTACCTGAAACCCCTACTCACAGAATCCCCCATTCCCCGACTCCCCCACTCCCCGAAAACCCCAGTCCCCGACCCCCCCACTCGCCGAAACCCTACTCCCAGACTCCCCCAGTCCTCGACACTCCACTCCCCGAACCCCTACTCCTTGACCCCCCACTCCAAGAATCCCCCACTCCCTGACCCCCCGACTACCTGAAACCCCTACTCACAGAATCCCCCACTCCTCGACCGTCCACTCCACGAAACCCCCACTCCCCGAAACCCCCACTCCCTGAACCCCCAACACCCCGAACCCCCACTCCCCGAAACCCGACACCCAGACTCCCCCACTCCCCGACCCCCCACTCCCCGAACCCCTACTCCCAGAATCCTCCACTCCCCGACCCCCCCACTGCCCGATCCCCCTCTCCCCGACCCCCACACAGCCCGAATCCCCACTCTGCGAACCCCTACTCCCAGACTCCCCCACTCCCCGAAACCCCCACTCCCCGAACCCCGACTCCGCGAACCTCTACTCCCAAACTTCCCCACTCCCCGAAAACCCCACTTCCCGACCCCCCACTCCACGAACCCCTACTCCCCGAAACACCCACTCCCCGAACCCCCACTCCGCAAACCCCTACTCCCAGACTCCCCCACTCCCCGATTCACCCACTCCCCAAACACCCCAACTCCCCGAACCCCCACTCCCCGAACCCCTACTCCCCGAAACCCCCACTCCCCGACCCCCCACTCCCCGAACCCCTACTCCCAGAATCCCCCACTCCCCGAACTACTATTCCCTGAAGCCCCACTCCCCGACACCCCCACTCCCCGACTCCCCACTCCCCCGAACACCCCACTCCCCGAAACCCTACTCCCCGAAATCCTACTCCCCAACCCCACCACTCCCCGAACAACTACTCCCAGACTCCCCCAATCCCCGAACACCCCGACTCCCCGAACCCCTACTCCCCGAACCCCCACTCCCCGACCACCCCACTCCCCGACCCCCACTCCCCTACCACCCACTCCCCGACCCACACACTCCAAAGAATCCCCCACTCCCTGACCCCCCCACTACCTGAAACCCCTACTCACAGACTCCCCCACTCCCCGACCGTCCACTCCACGAAACCCCCACTTCCTGAAACCCCCACTCCCTGAACCCCCAACTCCCCGACCCCCACTCCCCGAACCCCTACACCCCAACCTCCCCAGTCCCCGACCCCCCACTCCCTGACCACCCCACTCCCCGAACCCCCACTCCCCGTAACTCTACTCCGAGGCTCCACCACTCCCCGACCCCCCACTCTCCGAACCCCTACTCCCCGACCCCCACTCCCCGACCCCCACTCCCGTACCCCCCACTCCCCGACACCCCAATCCCCGAACACCCCAACTCCCCGACACCCCACTCCGCGAACCCCTACTCCCCGACCCCCCACTCCCCGACCCCACAACTCCCAGAAAACCCCACTCCCCGACCCCCCACTCCCCGAAATCCTACTCCCAGACTCCCCCACTCCTCGACACCCCACTCCCCGAATCCCTACTCCCCGACCCCCCACTCCAAGAATCCCCCACTCCCTGATCCCCCCACTACCTGAAACCCCTACTCACAGACTCACCCACTCCCCGACCGTCCACTCCATGAAACCCCCACTCCTCGAAACCCTCACTCACTGAACCCCCAACTCCCCGAACCCCCACTCCCCGAAACCCGACTCCCAGACTCCCCCACTCCCCGACACCCCACTCCTCATACCCCTACTCCCCGAAACCCCCACTCCCGGACCTACCACTCCCCGAACCCCTACTCCCAGAATCCTCCACTACCCGACCCCCCCACTGCCCGATCCCCCTCTACCCGACCCCCACACAGCCCGAATCCCCACTCTGCGAACCCCTACTCCCAGACTCCCCCACTCCTCGAAACCCCCACTTCCCGACCCCCCACTCCACGAAACCCTACTCCCCGAAACACCCACTCCCCGAACCCCCACTCCGCAAACCCCTACTCCCAGACTCCCCCACTCCCCGAACTACTATTCCCTGAAGCCCCACTCCCCGACACCCCCACTCCCCGGCATCCCCACTCCCCGACTCCCCACTCCCCGAACACCCCACTCCCAGAAACCCTACTCCCCAACCCCACCACTCCCCGAACAACTACTCCCAGACTCCCCCACTCCCCGACCCCCCAATCCCCGAACACCTCGACTCCCCGACACCCCACTCCCCGAAACCCTACTCCCAGACTCCCCCACTCCTCGACACCCCACTCCTCGAACCACTACTCCCCGACCCACCACTCCAAGAATCCCCCACTCCCTGACCCCCCAGTACCTGAAACCCCTACTCACAGACTCCCCCACTCCCCGACCGTCCACTCCAAGAAACCCCCACTCCCCGAAACCACCACTCCCTGAACCCCCAACTCCCCGAACCCCCACTCCCCGAAACCCGGCTCCCAGACTCCCCCACTCCACGACCCCCCACTCCCCGAACCCCTACTCCCCGAAAATCCCACTCCCCAACCTCCCCAGTCCCCGAACCCCACTCCCTGACCACCCCACTCCCCGAACCCCCACTCCCCGAACACCTCCACTCCCCGAAACCCCCACTCCCGGACCCCCCACTCCCCGAACCCCTACTCCCAGAATTCTCCACTCCCCGACCCCCCCACTGCCCGATCCCCCTCTCCCCGACCCCCCCCCACAGCCCGAATCCCCACTCTGTGAAGCCCTACTCCCAGACTCCCCCACTCCCCGAACCCCCACTCCGCAAACCCCTACTCCCAGACTCCCCCACTCCCCGATCCACTCACTCCCCAAACACCCCAACTCCCCGTACCCCCACTCCCCGAACCGCTACTCCCCGAAACCCCCACTCCCCGACCCCCCACTCCCCGAACCCCACTCCCCGAACTACTATTCCCTGAAGCCCCACTCCCCGACACCCCCACTCCCGGACACCCCCACTCCCCGAACAACCCACTCCCCGAAACCCGACTCCCCAACCCCACCACTCCCCGAACAACTACTCACAGACTCCCCCACTCCCCGACCGTCCACTCCACGAAACCCCCACTCCCCGAAACCCCCACTCCCTGAACCCCCAACACCCCGAACCCCCACTCCCCGAAACCCGACTCCCAGACTCCCCCACTCCCCGACCCGCCACTCCCCGAACCCCTACTCCCAGAATCCTCCACTCCCCGACCCCCCCACTGCCCGATCCCCCTCTCCCCGACCCCCACGCAGCCCGAATCCCCACTCTGCGAACCCCTACTCCCAGACTCCCCCACTCCCCGAAACCCCCACTCCCCGAACCCCGACTCCGCGAACCTCTACTCCCAAACTTCCCCACTCCCCGAAAACCCCACTTCCCGACCCCCCACTCCACGAACCCCTACTCCCCGAAACACCCACTCCCCGAACCCCCACTCCGCAAACCCCTACTCCCAGACTCCCCCACTCCCCGATCCACCCACTCCCCAAACACCCCAACTCCCCGAACCCCCACTCCCCGAACCCCTACTCCCCGAAACCCCCACTCCCCGACCCCCCACTCCCCGAACCCCTACTCCCAGAATCCCCCACTCCCCGAACTACTATTCCCTGAAGCCCCACTCCCCGACACCCCCACTCCCCGACTCCCCACTCCCCGAACACCCCACTCCCCGAAACCCTACTCCCCGAAATCCTACTCCCCAACCCCACCACTCCCCGAACAACTACTCCCAGACTCCCCCTATCCCCGAACACCCCGACTCCCCGAACCCCTACTCCCCGAACCCCCACTCCCCGACCACCCCACTCCCCGACCCCCACTCCCCTACCACCCACTCCCCGACCCACACACTCCAAGGAATCCCCCACTCCCTGACCCCCCCACTACCTGAAACCCCTACTCACAGACTCCCCCACTCCCCGATCGTCCACTCCACGAAACCCCCACTCCCCGAAACCCCCACTCCCTGAACCCCCAACTCCCCGAACGCCCACTCCCCGAAACCCGACTCCCAGACTCCCCCACTCCCCGACCCCCCACTTCACGAACCCCTACTCCCCAACCTCCCCAGTCCCCGACCCCCAACTCCCTGACCACCCCACTCCCAGAACCCCCACTCCCCGAACCCCTACTCCCAGAATCCTCCACTCCCCGACCCCCCCACTGCCCGATCCCCCTCTCCCCGACCCCCACACAGCCCGAATCCCCACTCTGCGAACCCCTACTCCCAGACTCCCCCACTCCCCGAAACCCCCACTCCCCGAACCCCGACTCCGCGAACCTCTACTCCCAAACTTCCCCACTCCCCGAAAACCCCACTTCCCGACCCCCCACTCCACGAACCCCTACTCCCCGAAACACCCACTCCCCGAACCCCCACTCCGCAAACCCCTACTCCCAGACTCCCCCACTCCCCGATTCACCCACTCCCCAAACACCCCAACTCCCCGAACCCCCACTCCCCGAACCCCTACTCCCCGAAACCCCCACTCCCCGACCCCCCACTCCCCGAACCCCTACTCCCAGAATCCCCCACTCCCCGAACTACTATTCCCTGAAGCCCCACTCCCCGACACCCCCACTCCCCGACTCCCCACTCCCCCGAACACCCCACTCCCCGAAACCCTACTCCCCGAAATCCTACTCCCCAACCCCACCACTCCCCGAACAACTACTCCCAGACTCCCCCAATCCCCGAACACCCCGACTCCCCGAACCCCTACTCCCCGAACCCCCACTCCCCGACCACCCCACTCCCCGACCCCCACTCCCCTACCACCCACTCCCCGACCCACACACTCCAAAGAATCCCCCACTCCCTGACCCCCCCACTACCTGAAACCCCTACTCACAGACTCCCCCACTCCCCGACCGTCCACTCCACGAAACCCCCACTTCCTGAAACCCCCACTCCCTGAACCCCCAACTCCCCGACCCCCACTCCCCGAACCCCTACTCCCCAACCTCCCCAGTCCCCGACCCCCCACTCCCTGACCACCCCACTCCCCGAACCCCCACTCCCCGTAACTCTACTCCGAGGCTCCACCACTCCCCGACCCCCCACTCTCCGAACCCCTACTCCCCGACCCCCACTCCCCGACCCACACTCCCGTACCCCCCACTCCCCGACACCCCAATCCCCGAACACCCCAACTCCCCGACACCCCACTCCGCGAACCCCTACTCCCCGACCCCCCACTCCCCGACCCCACAACTCCCAGAAAACCCCACTCCCCGACCCCCCACTCCCCGAAATCCTACTCCCAGACTCCCCCACTCCTCGACACCCCACTCCCCGAATCCCTACTCCCCGACCCCCCACTCCAAGAATCCCCCACTCCCTGATCCCCCCACTACCTGAAACCCCTACTCACAGACTCACCCACTCCCCGACCGTCCACTCCATGAAACCCCCACTCCTCGAAACCCTCACTCACTGAACCCCCAACTCCCCGAACCCCCACTCCCCGAAACCCGACTCCCAGACTCCCCCACTCCCCGACACCCCACTCCTCATACCCCTACTCCCCGAAACCCCCACTCCCGGACCTACCACTCCCCGAACCCCTACTCCCAGAATCCTCCACTAACCGACCCCCCCACTGCCCGATCCCCCTCTACCCGACCCCCACACAGCCCGAATCCCCACTCTGCGAACCCCTACTCCCAGACTCCCCCACTCCTCGAAACCCCCACTTCCCGACCCCCCACTCCACGAAACCCTACTCCCCGAAACACCCACTCCCCGAACCCCCACTCCGCAAACCCCTACTCCCAGACTCCCCCACTCCCCGAACTACTATTCCCTGAAGCCCCACTCCCCGACACCCCCACTCCCCGGCATCCCCACTCCCCGACTCCCCACTCCCCGAACACCCCACTCCCAGAAACCCTACTCCCCAACCCCACCACTCCCCGAACAACTACTCCCAGACTCCCCCACTCCCCGACACCCCAATCCCCGAACACCTCGACTCCCCGACACCCCACTCCCCGAAACCTTACTCCCAGACTCCCCCACTCCTCGACACCCCACTCCTCGAACCACTACTCCCCGACCCACCACTCCAAGAATCCCCCACTCCCTGACCCCCCAGTACCTGAAACCCCTACTCACAGACTCCCCCACTCCCCGACCGTCCACTCCAAGAAACCCCCACTCCCCGAAACCCCCACTCCCTGAACCCCCAACTCCCCGAACCCCCACTCCCCGAAACCCGGCTCCCAGACTCCCCCACTCCACGACCCCCCACTCCCCGAACCCCTACTCCCCGAAAATCCCACTCCCCAACCTCCCCAGTCCCCGAACCCCACTCCCTGACCACCCCACTCCCCGAACCCCCACTCCCCGAACACCTCCACTCCCCGAAACCCCCACTCCCGGACCCCCCACTCCCCGAACCCCTACTCCCAGAATTCTCCACTCCCCGACCCCCCCACTGCCCGATCCCCCTCTCCCCGACCCCCCCCACAGCCCGAATCCCCACTCTGTGAAGCCCTACTCCCAGACTCCCCCACTCCCCGAACCCCCACTCCGCAAACCCCTACTCCCAGACTCCCCCACTCCCCGATCCACTCACTCCCCAAACACCCCAACTCCCCGTACCCCCACTCCCCGAACCGCTACTCCCCGAAACCCCCACTCCCCGACCCCCCACTCCCCGAACCCCACTCCCCGAACTACTATTCCCTGAAGCCCCACTCCCCGACACCCCCACTCCCGGACACCCCCACTCCCCGAACAACCCACTCCCCGAAACCCGACTCCCCAACCCCACCACTCCCCGAACAACTACTCACAGACTCCCCCACTCCCCGACCGTCCACTCCACGAAACCCCCACTTCCCGAAACCCCCACTCCCTGAACCCCCAACTCCCCGACCCCCCATTCCCCGAACCCCTACTCCCCAGCCTCCCCAGTCCCCGACCCCCCACTCCCTGACCACCCCACTCCCCGAACCCCCACTCCCCGTAACTCTACTCCGAGGCTCCACCACTCCCCGACCCCCCACTCTCCGAACCCCTACTCCCCGACCCCCCACTCCCCGACCCCCACTCCCGTACCCCCCACTCCCCGACACCCCAATCCCCGAACACCCCAACTCCCCGACACCCCACTCCCCGAACCCCTACTCCCCGACCCCCCACTCCCCGACCCCCCCACTCCCAGAAAACACCACTCCCCGACCCCCCACTCCCCGAAATCCTACTCCCAGACTCCCCCACTCCTCGACACCCCACTCCCCGAATCCCTACTCCCCGACCCCCCACTCCAAGAATCCCCCACTCCCTGATCCCCCCACTACCTGAAACCCCTACTCACAGACTCCCCCAGTCCCCGACCGTCCACTCCATGAAACCCCCACTCCTCGAAACCCTCAATCCCTGAACCCCCAACACCCCGAACCCCCACTCCCCGAAACCCGACTCCCAGACTCCCCCACTCCCCGACCCCCCACTCCCCAAACCCCTACTCCCCGAAACCCCCACTCCCGGACCTACCACTCCCCGAACCCCTACTCCCAGAATCCTCCACTACCCGACCCCCCCACTGCCCGATCCGCCTCTACCCGACCCCCACACAGCCCGAATCCCCACTCTGCGAACCCCTACTCCCAGACTCCCCCACTCCCCGAAACCCCCACTCCCCGAACCCCTACTCCGCGAACCCCTACACCCAGACTCCCCCACTCCTCGAAACCCCCACTTCCCGACCCCCCACTCCACGAAACCCTACTCCCCGAACACCCCAACTCCCCGACACCCCACTCCCCGAAACCCTACTCCCAGACTCCCCCACGCCTCGACACCCCACTCCCCGAACCCCTACTCCCCGACCCCCCACTCCCCGACCCCCCCACTCCCCGACCCCCACTCCCCTACCACCAACTCCCCGACCCCCGCACTCCAAGAATCCCCCACTCCATGACCCCCCACTACCTGAAACCCCTACTCACAGACTCCTCCAATCCCCGACCGTCCACTGCACGAAACCACCACTCCCCGAAACCCCCACTCCCCGAAACCCCCACTCCCCGAACCCCTGCTCCGCGAACCCCTACTCCCAGACTCCCCCACTCCCCGATCCACCCACTCCCCAAACACCCCAACTCCCCGAACCCCCACTCCCCGAACCCCTACTCCCCGAAACCCACACTCCCGACCCCCCACTACCCGAACCCCTACTCCCAGAATCCCCCACTCCCCTAACTACTATTCCCTGAAGCCCCACTCCCCGACACCACCACTCCCCGAAACCCCCACTCCCCGACTCCCCACTCCCCGAACACCCCACTCCCCGAAACCCTACTCCCCAACCCCAACACTCCCCGAACAACTACTCCCAGACTCCCCCACTCCCTGACCCCCCAATCCCCGAACACCCCGACTCCCCTGACCCCCCGACTACCTGAAACCCCTACTCACAGAATCCCCCATTCCCCGACTCCCCCACTCCCCGAAAACCCCAGTCCCCGACCCCCCCACTCGCCGAAACCCTACTCCCAGACTCCCCCAGTCCTCGACACTCCACTCCCCGAACCCCTACTCCTTGACCCCCCACTCCAAGAATCCCCCACTCCCTGACCCCCCGACTACCTGAAACCCCTACTCACAGAATCCCCCACTCCTCGACCGTCCACTCCACGAAACCCCCACTCCCCGAAACCCCCACTCCCTGAAACCCCAACACCCCGAACCCCCACTCCCCGAAACCCGACACCCAGACTCCCCCACTCCCCGACCCCCCACTCCCCGAACCCCTACTCCCAGAATCCTCCACTCCCCGACCCCCCCACTGCCCGATCCCCCTCTCCCCGACCCCCACACAGCCCGAATCCCCACTCTGCGAACCCCTACTCCCAGACTCCCCCACTCCCCGAAACCCCCACTCCCCGAACCCCGACTCCGCGAACCTCTACTCCCAAACTTCCCCACTCCCCGAAAACCCCACTTCCCGACCCCCCACTCCACGAACCCCTACTCCCCGAAACACCCACTCCCCGAACCCCCACTCCGCAAACCCCTACTCCCAGACTCCCCCACTCCCCGATTCACCCACTCCCCAAACACCCCAACTCCCCGAACCCCCACTCCCCGAACCCCTACTCCCCGAAACCCCCACTCCCCGACCCCCCACTCCCCGAACCCCTACTCCCAGAATCCCCCACTCCCCGAACTACTATTCCCTGAAGCCCCACTCCCCGACACCCCCACTCCCCGACTCCCCACTCCCCCGAACACCCCACTCCCCGAAACCCTACTCCCCGAAATCCTACTCCCCAACCCCACCACTCCCCGAACAACTACTCCCAGACTCCCCCAATCCCCGAACACCCCGACTCCCCGAACCCCTACTCCCCGAACCCCCACTCCCCGACCACCCCACTCCCCGACCCCCACTCCCCTACCACCCACTCCCCGACCCACACACTCCAAAGAATCCCCCACTCCCTGACCCCCCCACTACCTGAAACCCCTACTCACAGACTCCCCCACTCCCCGACCGTCCACTCCACGAAACCCCCACTTCCTGAAACCCCCACTCCCTGAACCCCCAACTCCCCGACCCCCACTCCCCGAACCCCTACTCCCCAACCTCCCCAGTCCCCGACCCCCCACTCCCTGACCACCCCACTCCCCGAACCCCCACTCCCCGTAACTCTACTCCGAGGCTCCACCACTCCCCGACCCCCCACTCTCCGAACCCCTACTCCCCGACCCCCACTCCCCGACCCCCACTCCCGTACCCCCCACTCCCCGACACCCCAATCCCCGAACACCCCAACTCCCCGACACCCCACTCCGCGAACCCCTACTCCCCGACCCCCCACTCCCCGACCCCACAACTCCCAGAAAACCCCACTCCCCGACCCCCCACTCCCCGAAATCCTACTCCCAGACTCCCCCACTCCTCGACACCCCACTCCCCGAATCCCTACTCCCCGACCCCCCACTCCAAGAATCCCCCACTCCCTGATCCCCCCACTACCTGAAACCCCTACTCACAGACTCACCCACTCCCCGACCGTCCACTCCATGAAACCCCCACTCCTCGAAACCCTCACTCACTGAACCCCCAACTCCCCGAACCCCCACTCCCCGAAACCCGACTCCCAGACTCCCCCACTCCCCGACACCCCACTCCTCATACCCCTACTCCCCGAAACCCCCACTCCCGGACCTACCACTCCCCGAACCCCTACTCCCAGAATCCTCCACTACCCGACCCCCCCACTGCCCGATCCCCCTCTACCCGACCCCCACACAGCCCGAATCCCCACTCTGCGAACCCCTACTCCCAGACTCCCCCACTCCTCGAAACCCCCACTTCCCGACCCCCCACTCCACGAAACCCTACTCCCCGAAACACCCACTCCCCGAACCCCCACTCCGCAAACCCCTACTCCCAGACTCCCCCACTCCCCGAACTACTATTCCCTGAAGCCCCACTCCCCGACACCCCCACTCCCCGGCATCCCCACTCCCCGACTCCCCACTCCCCGAACACCCCACTCCCAGAAACCCTACTCCCCAACCCCACCACTCCCCGAACAACTACTCCCAGACTCCCCCACTCCCCGACCCCCCAATCCCCGAACACCTCGACTCCCCGACACCCCACTCCCCGAAACCCTACTCCCAGACTCCCCCACTCCTCGACACCCCACTCCTCGAACCACTACTCCCCGACCCACCACTCCAAGAATCCCCCACTCCCTGACCCCCCAGTACCTGAAACCCCTACTCACAGACTCCCCCACTCCCCGACCGTCCACTCCAAGAAACCCCCACTCCCCGAAACCACCACTCCCTGAACCCCCAACTCCCCGAACCCCCACTCCCCGAAACCCGGCTCCCAGACTCCCCCACTCCACGACCCCCCACTCCCCGAACCCCTACTCCCCGAAAATCCCACTCCCCAACCTCCCCAGTCCCCGAACCCCACTCCCTGACCACCCCACTCCCCGAACCCCCACTCCCCGAACACCTCCACTCCCCGAAACCCCCACTCCCGGACCCCCCACTCCCCGAACCCCTACTCCCAGAATTCTCCACTCCCCGACCCCCCCACTGCCCGATCCCCCTCTCCCCGACCCCCCCCCACAGCCCGAATCCCCACTCTGTGAAGCCCTACTCCCAGACTCCCCCACTCCCCGAACCCCCACTCCGCAAACCCCTACTCCCAGACTCCCCCACTCCCCGATCCACTCACTCCCCAAACACCCCAACTCCCCGTACCCCCACTCCCCGAACCGCTACTCCCCGAAACCCCCACTCCCCGACCCCCCACTCCCCGAACCCCACTCCCCGAACTACTATTCCCTGAAGCCCCACTCCCCGACACCCCCACTCCCGGACACCCCCACTCCCCGAACAACCCACTCCCCGAAACCCGACTCCCCAACCCCACCACTCCCCGAACAACTACTCACAGACTCCCCCACTCCCCGACCGTCCACTCCACGAAACCCCCACTCCCCGAAACCCCCACTCCCTGAACCCCCAACACCCCGAACCCCCACTCCCCGAAACCCGACTCCCAGACTCCCCCACTCCCCGACCCGCCACTCCCCGAACCCCTACTCCCAGAATCCTCCACTCCCCGACCCCCCCACTGCCCGATCCCCCTCTCCCCGACCCCCACGCAGCCCGAATCCCCACTCTGCGAACCCCTACTCCCAGACTCCCCCACTCCCCGAAACCCCCACTCCCCGAACCCCGACTCCGCGAACCTCTACTCCCAAACTTCCCCACTCCCCGAAAACCCCACTTCCCGACCCCCCACTCCACGAACCCCTACTCCCCGAAACACCCACTCCCCGAACCCCCACTCCGCAAACCCCTACTCCCAGACTCCCCCACTCCCCGATCCACCCACTCCCCAAACACCCCAACTCCCCGAACCCCCACTCCCCGAACCCCTACTCCCCGAAACCCCCACTCCCCGACCCCCCACTCCCCGAACCCCTACTCACAGAATCCCCCACTCCCCGAACTACTATTCCCTGAAGCCCCACTCCCCGACACCCCCACTCCCCGACTCCCCACTCCCCGAACACCCCACTCCCCGAAACCCTACTCCCCGAAATCCTACTCCCCAACCCCACCACTCCCCGAACAACTACTCCCAGACTCACCCAATCCCCGAACACCCCGACTCCCCGAACCCCTACTCCCCGAACCCCCACTCCCCGACCACCCCACTCCCCGACCCCCACTCCCCTACCACCCACTCCCCGACCCACACACTCCAAGGAATCCCCCACTCCCTGACCCCCCCACTACCTGAAACCCCTACTCACAGACTCCCCCACTCCCCGATCGTCCACTCCACGAAACCCCCACTCCCCGAAACCCCCACTCCCTGAACCCCCAACTCCCCGAACGCCCACTCCCCGAAACCCGACTCCCAGACTCCCCCACTCCCCGACCCCCCACTTCACGAACCCCTACTCCCCAACCTCCCCAGTCCCCGACCCCCAACTCCCTGACCACCCCACTCCCAGAACCCCCACTCCCCGAAACTCTACTCCCAGGCTCCACCACTCCCCGACCCCCCACTCCCCGAACCCCTACTCCCAGAATCCTCCACTCCCCGACCCCCCCACTGCCCGATCCCCCTCTCCCCGACCCCCACACAGCCCGAATCCCCACTCTGCGAACCCCTACTCCCAGACTCCCCCACTCCCCGAAACCCCCACTCCCCGAACCCCGACTCCGCGAACCTCTACTCCCAAACTTCCCCACTCCCCGAAAACCCCACTTCCCGACCCCCCACTCCACGAACCCCTACTCCCCGAAACACCCACTCCCGAACCCCCACTCCGCAAACCCCTACTCCCAGACTCCCCCACTCCCCGATTCACCCACTCCCCAAACACCCCAACTCCCCGAACCCCCACTCCCCGAACCCCTACTCCCCGAAACCCCCACTCCCCGACCCCCCACTCCCCGAACCCCTACTCCCAGAATCCCCCACTCCCCGAACTACTATTCCCTGAAGCCCCACTCCCCGACACCCCCACTCCCCGACTCCCCACTCCCCCGAACACCCCACTCCCCGAAACCCTACTCCCCGAATTCCTACTCCCCAACCCCACCACTCCCCGAACAACTACTCCCAGACTCCCCCAATCCCCGAACACCCCGACTCCCCGAACCCCTACTCCCCGAACCCCCACTCCCCGACCACCCCACTCCCCGACCCCCACTCCCCTACCACCCACTCCCCGACCCACACACTCCAAAGAATCCCCCACTCCCTGACCCCCCCACTACCTGAAACCCCTACTCACAGACTCCCCCACTCCCCGACCGTCCACTCCACGAAACCCCCACTTCCTGAAACCCCCACTCCCTGAACCCCCAACTCCCCGACCCCCACTCCCCGAACCCCTACTCCCCAACCTCCCCAGTCCCCGACCCCCCACTCCCTGACCACCCCACTCCCCGAACCCCCACTCCCCGTAACTCTACTCCGAGGCTCCACCACTCCCCGACCCCCCACTCTCCGAAACCCTACTCCCCGACCCCCACTCCCCGACCCACACTCCCGTACCCCCCACTCCCCGACACCCCAATCCCCGAACACCCCAACTCCCCGACACCCCACTCCGCGAACCCCTACTCCCCGACCCCCCACTCCCCGACCCCACAACTCCCAGAAAACCCCACTCCCCGACCCCCCACTCCCCGAAATCCTACTCCCAGACTCCCCCACTCCTCGACACCCCACTCCCCGAATCCCTACTCCCCGACCCCCCACTCCAAGAATCCCCCACTCCCTGATCCCCCCACTACCTGAAACCCCTACTCACAGACTCACCCACTCCCCGACCGTCCACTCCATGAAACCCACACTCCTCGAAACCCTCACTCACTGAACCCCCAACTCCCCGAACCCCCACTCCCCGAAACCCGACTCCCAGACTCCCCCACTCCCCGACACCCCACTCCTCATACCCCTACTCCCCGAAACCCCCACTCCCGGACCTACCACTCCCCGAACCCCTACTCCCAGAATCCTCCACTAACCGACCCCCCCACTGCCCGATCCCCCTCTACCCGACCCCCACACAGCCCGAATCCCCACTCTGCGAACCCCTACTCCCAGACTCCCCCACTCCCCGAAACACCCACTCCCCGAACCCCCACTCCGCAAACCCCTACTCCCAGACTCCCCCACTCCCCGAACTACTATTCCCTGAAGCCCCACTCCCCGACACCCCCACTCCCCGGCATCCCCACTCCCCGACTCCCCACTCCCCGAACACCCCACTCCCAGAAACCCTACTCCCCAACCCCACCACTCCCCGAACAACTACTCCCAGACTCCCCCACTCCCCGACACCCCAATCCCCGAACACCTCGACTCCCCGACACCCCACTCCCCGAAACCCTACTCCCAGACTCCCCCACTCCTCGACACCCCACTCCTCGAACCACTACTCCCCGACCCACCACTCCAAGAATCCCCCACTCCCTGACCCCCCAGTACCTGAAACCCCTACTCACAGACTCCCCCACTCCCCGACCGTCCACTCCAAGAAACCCCCACTCCCCGAAACCCCCACTCCCTGAACCCCCAACTCCCCGAACCCCCACTCCCCGAAACCCGGCTCCCAGACTCCCCCACTCCACGACCCCCCACTCCCCGAACCCCTACTCCCCGAAAATCCCACTCCCCAACCTCCCCAGTCCCCGAACCCCACTCCCTGACCACCCCACTCCCCGAACCCCCACTCCCCGAACACCTCCACTCCCCGAAACCCCCACTCCCGGACCCCCCACTCCCCGAACCCCTACTCCCAGAATTCTCCACTCCCCGACCCCCCCACTGCCCGATCCCCCTCTCCCCGACCCCCCCCACAGCCCGAATCCCCACTCTGTGAAGCCCTACTCCCAGACTCCCCCACTCCCCGAACCCCCACTCCGCAAACCCCTACTCCCAGACTCCCCCACTCCCCGATCCACTCACTCCCCAAACACCCCAACTCCCCGTACCCCCACTCCCCGAACCGCTACTCCCCGAAACCCCCACTCCCCGACCCCCCACTCCCCGAACCCCACTCCCCGAACTACTATTCCCTGAAGCCCCACTCCCCGACACCCCCACTCCCGGACACCCCCACTCCCCGAACAACCCACTCCCCGAAACCCGACTCCCCAACCCCACCACTCCCCGAACAACTACTCACAGACTCCCCCACTCCCCGACCGTCCACTCCACGAAACCCCCACTGCCCGAAACCCCCACTCCCTGAACCCCCAACACCCCGAACCCCCACTCCCCGAAACCCGACTCCCAGACTCCCCCACTCCCCGACCCGCCACTCCCCGAACCCCTACTCCCAGAATCCTCCACTCCCCGACCCCCCCACTGCCCGATCACCCTCTCCCCGACCCCCACGCAGCCCGAATCCCCACTCTGCGAACCCCTACTCCCAGACTCCCCCACTCCCCGAAACCCCCACTCCCCGAACCCCGACTCCGCGAACCTCTACTCCCAAACTTCCCCACTCCCCGAAAACCCCACTTCCCGACACCACACTCCACGAACCCCTACTCCCCGAAACACCCACTCCCCGAACCCCCACTCCGCAAACCCCTACTCCCAGACTCCCCCACTCCCCGATCCACCCACTCCCCAAACACCCCAACTCCCCGAACCCCCACTCCCCGAACCCCTACTCCCCGAAACCCCCACTCCCCGACCCCCCACTCCCCGAACCCCTACTCCCAGAATCCCCCACTCCCCGAACTACTATTCCCTGAAGCCCCACTCCCCGACACCCCCACTCCCCGACTCCCCACTCCCCGAACACCCCACTCCCCGAAACCCTACTCCCCGAAATCCTACTCCCCAACCCCACCACTCCCCGAACAACTACTCCCAGACTCCCCCAATCCCCGAACACCCCGACTCCCCGAACCCCTACTCCCCGAACCCCCACTCCCCGACCACCCCACTCCCCGACCCCCACTCCCCTACCACCCACTCCCCGACCCACACACTCCAAGGAATCCCCCACTCCCTGACCCCCCCACTACCTGAAACCCCTACTCACAGACTCCCCCACTCCCCGATCGTCCACTCCACGAAACCCCCACTCCCCGAAACCCCCACTCCCTGAACCCCCAACTCCCCGAACGCCCACTCCCCGAAACCCGACTCCCAGACTCCCCCACTCCCCGACCCCCCACTTCACGAACCCCTACTCCCCAACCTCCCCAGTCCCCGACCCCCAACTCCCTGACCACCCCACTCCCCGAACCCCCACTCCCCGAAACTCTACTCCCAGGCTCCACCACTCCACGACCCCCCACTCTCCGAACCCCTACTCCCCGACCCCCCACTCCCCGACCCCCACTCCCGTACCCCCCACTCCCCGACACCCCAATCCCCGAACACCCCAACTCCCCGACACCCCACTCCCCGAACCCCTACTCCCCGACCCCCCACTCCCCGACCCCCCCCACTCCCAGAAAACCCCACTCCCCGACCCCCCACTCCCCGAAATCCTACTCCCAGACTCCCCCACTCCTCGACACCCCACTCCCCGAACCCCTACTCCCCGACCCCCCACTCCAAGAATCCCCCACTACCTGATCCCCCCACTACCAGAAACCCCTATTCACAGACTCCCCCACTCCCCGGCCGTCCACTCCATGAAAGCCCCACTCCCCGAAACCCTCACTTCCCGACCCCCCACTCCACGAAACCCTACTCCCCGAAACACCCACTCCCCGAACCCCCACTCCGCAAACCCCTACTCCCAGACTCCCCCACTCCCCGACACCCCCACTCCCCGGCATCCCCACTCCTCGACTCCCCACTCCCCGAACACCCCACTCCCAGAAACCCTGCTCCCCAACCCCACCACTCCCCGAACAACTACTCCCAGACTCCCCCACTCCCCGACACCCCAATCCCCGAACACCTCGACTCCCCGACACCCCACTCCCCGAAACCCTACTCCCAGACTCCCCCACTCCTCGACACCCCACTCCTCGAACCACTACTCCCCGACCCACCACTCCAAGAATCCCCCACTCCCTGACCCCCCAGTACCTGAAACCCCTACTCACAGACTCCCCCACTCCCCGACCGTCCACTCCACGAAACCCCCACTCCCCGAAACCCCCACTCCCTGAACCCCCAACTCCCCGAACCCCCACTCCCCGAAACCCGGCTCCCAGACTCCCCCACTCCACGACCCCCACTCCCCGAACCCCTACTCCCCAAAACCCCACTCCCCAACCTCCCCAGTCCCCGAACCCCACTCCCTGACCACCCCACTCCCCGAACCCCCACTCCCCGAACACCTCCACTCCCCGAAACCCCCACTCCCCGACCCCCCACTCCCCGAACCCCTACTCCCAGAATTCTCCACTCCCCGACCCCCCCACTGCCCGATCCCCCTCTCCCCGACCCCCCCCACAGCCCGAATCCCCACTCTGTGAAGCCCTACTCCCAGACTCCCCCACTCCCCGAACCCCCACTCCGCAAACCCCTACTCCCAGACTCCCCCACTCCCCGATCCACTCACTCCCCAAACACCCCAACTCCCCGTACCCCCACTCCCCGAACCGCTACTCCCCGAAACCCCCACTCCCCGACCCCCCACTCCCCGAACCCCACTCCCCGAACTACTATTCCCTGAAGCCCCACTCCCCGACACCCCCACTCCCGGACACCCCCACTCCCCGAACAACCCACTCCCCGAAACCCGACTCCCCAACCCCACCACTCCCCGAACAACTACTCACAGACTCCCCCACTCCCCGACCGTCCACTCCACGAAACCCCCACTCCCCGAAACCCCCACTCCCTGAACCCCCAACACCCCGAACCCCCACTCCCCGAAACCCGACTCCCAGACTCCCCCACTCCCCGACCCGCCACTCCCCGAACCCCTACTCCCAGAATCCTCCACTCCCCGACCCCCCCACTGCCCGATCCCCCTCTCCCCGACCCCCACGCAGCCCGAATCCCCACTCTGCGAACCCCTACTCCCAGACTCCCCCACTCCCCGAAACCCCCACTCCCCGAACCCCGACTCCGCGAACCTCTACTCCCAACCTTCCCCACTCCCCGAAAACCCCACTTCCCGACCCCCCACTCCACGAACCCCTACTCCCCGAAACACCCACTCCCCGAACCCCCACTCCGCAAACCCCTACTCCCAGACTCCCCCACTCCCCGATCCACCCACTCCCCAAACACCCCAACTCCCCGAACCCCCACTCCCCGAACCCCTACTCCCCGAAACCCCCACTCCCCGACCCCCCACTCCCCGAACCCCTACTCCCAGAATCCCCCACTCCCCGAACTACTATTCCCTGAAGCCCCACTCCCCGACACCCCCACTCCCCGACTCCCCACTCCCCGAACACCCCACTCCCCGAAACCCTACTCCCCGAAATCCTACTCCCCAACCCCACCACTCCCCGAACAACTACTCCCAGACTCCCCCAATCCCCGAACACCCCGACTCCCCGAACCCCTACTCCCCGAACCCCCACTCCCCGACCACCCCACTCCCCTACCACCCACTCCCCGACCCACACACTCCAAGGAATCCCCCACTCCCTGACCCCCCCACTACCTGAAACCCCTACTCACAGACTCCCCCACTCCCCGATCGTCCACTCCACGAAACCCCCACTCCCCGAAACCCCCACTCCCTGAACCCCCAACTCCCCGAACGCCCACTCCCCGAAACCCGACTCCCAGACTCCCCCACTCCCCGACCCCCCACTTCACGAACCCCTACTCCCCAACCTCCCCAGTCCCCGACCCCCAACTCCCTGACCACCCCACTCCCCGAACCCACACTCCCCGAAACTCTACTCCCAGGCTCCACCACTCCCCGACCCCCCACTCTCCGAACCCCTACTCCCCGACCCCCCACTCCCCGACCCCCACTCCCGTACCCCCACTCCCCGACACCCTAATCCCCGAATACCCCAACTCCCCGACCCCCCACTCCCCGAAATCCTACTCCCAGACTCCCCCACTCCTCGACACCCCACTCCCCGAACCCCTACTCCCCGACCCCCCACTCCAAGAATCCCCCACTCCCTGATCCCCCCACTACCAGAAACCCCTACTCACAGACTCCCCCACTCCCCGGCCGTCCACTCCATGAAAGCCCCACTCCCCGAAACCCTCACTTCCCGACCCCCCACTCCACGAAACCCTACTCCCCGAAACACCCACTCCCCGAACCCCCACTCCGCAAACCCCTACTCCCAGACTCCCCCACTCCCCGACACCCCCACTCCCCGGCATCCCCACTCCCCGACTCCCCACTCCCCGAACACCCCACTCCCAGAAACCCTACTCCCCAACCCCACCACTCCCCGAACAACTACTCCCAGACTCCCCCACTCCCCGACCCCCCAATCCCCGAACACCTCGACTCCCCGACACCCCACTCCCCGAAACCCTACTCCCAGACTCCCCCACTCCTCGACACCCCACTCCTCGAACCACTACTCCCCGACCCACCACTCCAAGAATCCCCCACTCCCTGACCCCCCAGTACCTGAAACCCCTACTCACAGACTCCCCCACTCCCCGACCGTCCACTCCACGAAACCCCCACTCCCCGAAACCCCCACTCCCTGAACCCCCAACTCCCCGAACCCCCACTCCCCAAAACCCGGCGCCCAGACACCCCCACTCCCCGACCCCCCACTCCCCGAACCCCTACTCCCCGAAACCCCCACTCCCCGAACCCCTACTCCCAGAATCCCCATTCCCCGACTCCCCCACTCCCCGAAAACCCCACTCCCCGACCCCCCACTCCCCGAAACCCTACTCCCAGACTACCCCACTCCTCGACACCCCACTCCTCGAACCCCTACTCCCCGACCCACCACTCCAAGAATCCCCCACTCCCTGACCCCCCCAGTACCTGAAACCCCTACTCACAGACTCCCCCACTCCCCGACCGTCCACTCCACGAAACCCCCACTCCCCGAAACCCCCACTCCCTAAACCCCCAACTCCCCGAACCCCCACTCCCCGAAACCCGGCTTAGAGACTCCCCCACTCCCCGACCTCCCACTCCCCGAACCCCTACTCCCCGAAACCCCCACTCCCCAACCTCCCCAGTCCCCGAACCCCACTCCCTGACCACCCCACTCCCCGAACCCCCACTCCCCGAACACCTCCACTCCCCGAAACCCCCACTCCCCGACCCCCCACTCCACGAAACCCTACTCCCCGAAACACCCACTCCCCGAACCCCCACTCCGCAAACCCCTACTCCCAGACTCCCCCACTCCCCGACACCCCCACTCCCCGGCATCCCCACTCCCCGACTCCCCACTCCCCGAACACCCCACTCCCAGAAACCCTACTCCCCAACCCCACCACTCCCCGAACAACTACTCCCAGACTCCCCCACTCCCCGACCCCCCAATCCCCGAACACCTCGACTCCCCGACACCCCACTCCCCGAAACCCTACTCCCAGACTCCCCCACTCCTCGACACCCCACTCCTCGAACCACTACTCCCCGACCCACCACTCCAAGAATCCCCCACTCCCTGACCCCCCAGTACCTGAAACCCCTACTCACAGACTCCCCCACTCCCCGACCGTCCACTCCACGAAACCCCCACTCCCCGAAACCCCCACTCCCTGAACCCCCAACTCCCCGAACCCCCACTCCCCAAAACCCGGCGCCCAGACACCCCCACTCCCCGACCCCCCACTCCCCGAACCCCTACTCCCCGAAACCCCCACTCCCCGAACCCCTACTCCCAGAATCCCCATTCCCCGACTCCCCCACTCCCCGAAAACCCCACTCCCCGACCCCCCACTCCCCGAAACCCTACTCCCAGACTACCCCACTCCTCGACACCCCACTCCTCGAACCCCTACTCCCCGACCCACCACTCCAAGAATCCCCCACTCCCTGACCCCCCCAGTACCTGAAACCCCTACTCACAGACTCCCCCACTCCCCGACCGTCCACTCCACGAAACCCCCACTCCCCGAAACCCCCACTCCCTAAACCCCCAACTCCCCGAACCCCCACTCCCCGAAACCCGGCTTAGAGACTCCCCCACTCCCCGACCTCCCACTCCCCGAACCCCTACTCCCCGAAACCCCCACTCCCCAACCTCCCCAGTCCCCGAACCCCACTCCCTGACCACCCCACTCCCCGAACCCCCACTCCCCGAACACCTCCACTCCCCGAAACCCCCACTCCCCGACCTCCCACTCCCCGAACCCCTACTCCCAGAATTCTCCACTCCCCGACCCCCCCCCCCCCCACAGCCCGAATCCCCACTCTGCGAACCCCTACTTCCAGACTCCCCCACTCCCCGAAACCCCCGCTCCCCGAACCCCTACTCCGCGAACCCCTACTCCCAGACTCCCCCACACCCCGAAACCCCCACTCCACGAACCCCTACTCCCCGAAACACACACTCTCCGAACCCCCACTCCGCAAACCCCTACTCCCAGACTCCCCCACTCCCCGATCCACTCACTCCCCAAACACCCCAACTCCCCGTACCCCCACTCCCCGAACCCCTACTCCCCGAAACCCCCACTCCCCGACCCCCCACTCCCCGAACCCCTACTCCCAGACTCCCCCACTCCCCGACCCCCCAATCCACGAACACCCCGACTCCCCGAACCCCCACTCCCCGAACCCCTACTACCCGAAACCCCACTCCCCGAACCCCTACTCCCAGAATCCCCCACTCCCCGAACTACTATTCCCTGAAGCCTCACTCCCCGACACCCCCACTCCCGGACACCCCCACTCCCCGAACACCCCACTCCCCGAAACCCTACTCCCCAACCCCACCACTCCCCGAACAACTACTCCCAGACTCACCCACTCCCCGACACCACAATCCCCGAACACCCCAACTCCCCGACACCCCACTCCCCGAACCCCTACTCCCCGACCCCCCACTCCCCGACCCCCCCACTCCCCGACCCCCACTCCCCTACCACCAACTCCCCGACCCCCGCACTCCAAGAATCCCCCACTCCCTGACCCCCCACTACCTGAAACCCCTACTCACAGACTCCCCCAATCCCCGACCGTCCACTGCACGAAACCACCACTCCCCGAAACCCCCACTCCCCGAAACCCCCACTCCCCGAACCCCTGCTCCGCGAACCCCTACTCCCAGACTCCCCCACTCCCCGATCCACCCACTCCCCAAACACCCCAACTCCCCGAACCCCCACTCCCCGAACCCCTACTCCCCGAAACCCACACTCCCGACCCCCCACTACCCGAACAGCTCCTACCAGAATCCCCCACTCCCCTAACTACTATTCCCTGAAGCCCCACTCCCCGACACCACCACTCCCCGAAACCCCCACTCCCCGACTCCCCACTCCCCGAACACCCCACTCACCGAAACCCTACTCCCCAACCCCAACACTCCCCGAACAACTACTCCCAGACTCCCCCACTCCCTGACCCCCCAATCCCCGAAAACCCCGACTCCCCGACACCCCACTCCCCGAACCTCTGCTCCCAGAATCCCCCATTCCCCGACTCGACCACTCCCCGAAAACCCCAGTCCCCGACCCCCCACTCGCCGAAACCCTACTCCCAGACTCCCCCAGTCCTCGACACTCCACTCCCCGAACCCCTACTCCTTGACCCCCCACTCCAAGAATCCCCCACTCCCTGACCCCCCCACTACCTGAAACCCCTACTCACAGACTCCCCCACTCCCCGACCGTCCACTCCACGAAACCCCCACTCCCCGAAACCCCCACTCCCTGAACACGCAACTCCCGAACCCCCACTCCCCGAAACCCGGCTCCCAGACTCCCCCACTCCCCGACCCCCCACTCCCCGAAATCCTACTCCCCGAAACCCCCACTCCCCGAACCCCTACTCCCAGAATCCCCCATTCCCCGACTCCCCCACTCCCCGAAAACTCCACTCCCCGACCCACCGCTCCCCGAAACCCTACTCCCAGACTCCCCCACTCCTCGATACCCCACTCCCCGAACCTCTACTCCCCGATCCCCCACTCCAAGAATCCCCCACTCCCTGACCCCCCCACTACCTGAAACCCCTACTCACAGAATCCCCCACTCCTCGACCGTCCACTCCACGAAACCCCCACTCCCCGAAACCCCCACTCCCTGAACCCCCAACACCCCGAACCCCCACTCCCCGAAACCCGACTCCCAGACTCCCCCACTCCCCGACCCCCCACTCCCCGAACCCCTACTCCCAGAATCCTCCAATCCCCGACCCCCCCACTGCCCGATCCGCCTCTCCCCGACCCCCACACAGCCCGAATCCCCACTCTGCGAACCCCTACTCCCAGACTCCCCCACTCCCCGAAACCCCCACTCCCCGAACCCCGACTCCGCGAACCTCTACTCCCAAACTTCCGCACTCCCCGAAAACCCCACTTCCCGACCCCCCACTCCACGAACCCCTACTCCCCGAAACACCCACTCCCCGAACCCCCACTCCGCAAACCCCTACTCCCAGACTCCCCCACTCCCCGATTCACCCACTCCCCAAACACCCCAACTCCCCGATCCCCCACTCCCCGAACCCCTACTCCCCGAAACCCCCACTCCCCGACCCCCCACTCCCCGAACCCCTACTCCCAGAATCCCCCACTCCCCGAACTACTATTCCCTGAAGCCCCACTCCCCGACACCTCCACTCCCCGACTTCCCACTCCCCGAACACCCCACTCCCCGAAACCCTACTCCCCGAAATCCTACTCCCCAACCCCACCACTCCCCGAACAACTACTCCCAGACTCCCCCAATCCCCGAACACCCCGACTCCCCGAACCCCTACTCCCCGAACCCCCACTCCCCGACCACCCCACTCCCCGACCCCCACTCCCCTACCACCCACTCCCCGACCCACACACTCCAAAGAATCCCTCACTCCCTGACCCCCCCACTACCTGAAACCCCTACTCACAGACTCCCCCACTCCCCGACCGTCCACTCCACGAAACCCCCACTTCCCGAAACCCCCACTCCCTGAACCCCCAACTCCCCGACCCCCCACTCCCCGAAACCCTACTCCCCAACCTCCCCAGTCCCCGACCCCCCACTCCCTGACCACCCCACTCCCCGAACCCCCACTCCCCGTAACTCTACTCCCAGGCTCCACCACTCCCCGACCCCCCACTCTCCGAACCCCTACTCCCCGACCCCCCACTCCCCGACCCCCACTCCCGTACCCCCCACTCCCCGACACTCCAATCCCCGAACACCCCAACTCCCCGACACCCCACTCCCCGAACCCCTACTCCCCGACCCCCCACTCCCCGACCCCCCCACTCCCAGAAAACCCCACTCCCCGACCCCCCACTCCCCGAAATCCTACTCCCAGACTCCCCCACTCCTCGACACCCCACTCCCCGAATCCCTACTCCCCGACCCCCCACTCCAAGAATCCCCCACTCCCTGATCACCCCACTACCTGAAACCCCTACTCACAGACTCCCCCACTCCCCGACCGTCCACTCCATGAAACCCTCACTCCTCGAAACCCTCACTCCCTGAACCCCCAACTCCCCGAACCCCCACTCCCCGAAACCCGACTCCCAGACTCCCCCACTCCCCGACCCCCCACTCCCCAAACCCCTACTCCCCGAAACCCCCACTCCCGGACCTACCACTCCCCGAACCCCTACTCCCAGAATCCTCCACTACCCGACCCCCCCACTGCCCGATCCCCCTCTACCCGACCCCCACACAGCCCGAATCCCCACTCTGCGAACCCCTACTCCCAGACTCCCCCACTCCCCGAAACCCCCACTCCCTGAACCCCTACTCCGCGAACCCCTACTCCCAGACTCCCCCACTCCTCGAAACCCCCACTTCCCGACCCCCCACTCCACGAAACCCTACTCCCCGAAACACCCACTCCCCGAACCCCCACTCCGCAAACCCCTACTCCCAGACTCCCCCACTCCCCGAACTACTATTCCCTGAAGCCCCACTCCCCGACACCCCCACTCCCCGGCATCCCCACTCCCCGACTCCCCACTCCCCGAACACCCCACTCCCAGAAACCCTACTCCCCAACCCCACCACTCCCCGAACAACTAGTCCCAGACTCCCCCACTCCCCGACCCCCCAATCCCCGAACACCTCGACTCCCCGACACCCCATTCCCCGAAACCCTACTCCCAGACTCCCCCACTCCTCGACACCCCACTCCTCGAACCCCTACTCCCCGACCCACCACTCCAAGAATCCCCCACTCCCTGACCCCCCAGTACCTGAAACCCCTACTCACAGACTCCCCCACTCCCCGACCGTCCACTCCAAGAAACCCCCACTCCCCGAAACCCCCACTCCCTGAACCCCCAACTCCCCGAACCCCCACTCCCCGAAACCCGGCTCCCAGACTCCCCCACTCCACGACCCCCCACTCCCCGAACCCCTACTACCCGAAAACCCCACTCCCCAACCTCCCCAGTCCCCGAACCCCACTCCCTGACCACCCCACTCCCCGAACCCCCACTCCCCGAACACCTCCACTCCCCGAAACCCCCACTCCCCGACCCCTCACTCCCCGAACCCCTACTCCCAGAATTCTCCACTCCCCGACCCCCCCACTGCCCGATCCCCCTCTCCCCGACACCCCCCACAGCCCGAATCCCCACTCTGTGAAGCGCTACTCCCAGACTCCCCCACTCCCCGAACCCCCACTCCGCAAACCCCTACTCCCAGACTCCCCCACTCCCCGATCCACTCACTCCCCAAACACCCCAACTCCCCGTACCCCCACTCCCCGAACCGCTACTCCCCGAAACCCCCACTCCCCGACCCCCCACTCCCCGAACCCCACTCCCCGAACTACTATTCCCTGAAGCCCCACTCCCCGACACCCCCACTCCCGGACACCCCCACTCCCCGAACAACCCACTCCCGAAACCCGACTCCCCAACCCCACCACTCCCCGAACAACTACTCCCAGACTCACCCAGTCCCCGACACCACAATCCCCGAAGACCCCAACTCCCCGACACCCCACTCCCCGAAACCCTACTCCCAGACTCCCCCACGCCTCGACACCCCACTCCCCGAACCCCCCACTCCCCGACCCCCACTCCCCTACCACCCACTCCCCGACCCCCGCACTCCAAGAATCCCCCACTCCCTGACACCCCCACTACCTGAAACCCCTACTCACAGACTCCCCCAATCCCCGACCGTCCACTGCACGAAACCACCACTCCCCGAAACCCCCACTCCCCGAAACCCCCACTCCCCGAACCCCTGCTCCGCGAACCCCTACTCCCAGACTCCCCCACTCCCCGATCCACCCACTCCCCAAACACCCCAACTCCCCGAACCCCCACTCCCCGAGCCCCTACTCCCCGAAATCCCCACTCCCGACCCCCCACTACCCGAACCCCTACTCCCAGAATCCCCCACTCCCCTAACTACTATTCCCTGAAGCCCCACTCCCCGACACCACCACTCACCGAAACCCCCACTCCCCGACTCCCCACTCCCCGAACACCCCACTCCCCGAAACCCTACTCCCCAACCCCAACACTCCCGGAACAACTACTCCCAGACTCCCCCACTCCCTGACCCCCCAATCCCCGAACACCTCGACTCCCCGACACTCCACTCCCCGAACCTCTACTCCCAGAATCCCCCATTCCCCGACTCCCCCACTCCCCGAAAACCCCAGTCCCTGAACCCACACTCGCCGAAACCCTACTCCCAGACTCCCCTAGTCCTCGACATCCCACTCCCCGAACCCCTACTCCTTGACCCCCCACTCCAAGAATCCCCCACTCCCTGATCCCCCCACTACCTGAAACCCCTACTCACAGACTCCCCCACTCCTCGACCGTCCACTCCACGAAACCCCCACTCCCCGAAACCCCCACTCCCTGAACCCCCAACACCCCGAACCCCCATTCCCCGAAACCCGACTCCCAGACTCCCCCACTCCCCGACCCCCCACTCCCCGAACCCCTACTCCCAGAATCCTCCACTCCCCGACCCCCCCACTGCCCGATCCCCCTCTCCCCGACCCCCACACAGCCCGAATCCCCACTCTGCGAACCCCTACTCCCAGACTCCCCCACTCCCCGAAACCCCCACTCCCCGAACCCCGACTCCGCGAACCTCTACTCCCAAACTTCCCCACTCCCCGAAAACCCCACATCCCGACCCCCCACTCCACGAACCCCTACTCCCCGAAACACCCACTCCCCGAAACCCCACTCCGCAAACCCCTACTCCCAGACTCCCCCACTCCCCGATCCACCCACTCCCCAAACAGCCCAACTCCCCGAACCCCCACTCCCCGAACCCCTTCTCCCCGATACACCCACTCCCCGACCCCCCACTCCCCGAACCCCTACTCCCAGAATCCCCCACTCCCCGAACTACTATTCCCTGAAGCCCCACTCCCCGACACCCCCACTCCCCGACTCCGCACTCCCCGAACACCCAACTCCCCGAAATCCTACTCCCCATCCCCACAACTCCCCGAACAACTACTCCCAGACTCCCCCAATCCCCGAACACCCCGACTCCCCGATCCCCTACTCCCCGAACCCCACTCCCCGACCCCCCCACTCCCCGACCCCCACTCCCCTATCACCCACTCCCCGACCCCCCCACTCCCCGACCCCCACTCCCCTACCACCCACTCCCCCACCCCCACACTCCAAGAATCCCCCACTCCCTGACCCCCCCGACTACCTGAAACCCCTACTCACAGACTCCCCCACTCCCCGACCGTCCACTCCACGAAACACCCACTCCCCGAAACCCCCACTCCCTGAACCCCCAACTCCCCGAACGCCCACTCCCCTAAACCCGACTCCCAGACTCCCCCACTCCCCGACCCCCCACTCCCCGAACCCCTACTCCCCAACCTCCCCAGTCCCCGACCCCCCACTCCCTGACCACCCCACTCCCCGAACCCCCACTCCCCGAAACTCTACTCCCAGGCTCCACCACTCCCCGACCCCCCACTCTCCGAACCCCTACTCCCCGACCCCCCACTCCCCGACCCCCACTCGCGTACCCCCCACTCCCTGAAACTCTACTCTCCGAACACCCCCACTCCCCGAACCCCTACTCCACGAAACCACCACTCCGCGACACCCCACTCACCGAAACCCTACTCCCAGAATCCTCCACTCCCCGACCCCCTCACTGCCCGACACCCCTCTCCCCGACCCCCCCACAGCCCGAATCCCCACTCTTCGAACCCCTACTCCCAGACTCCCCCACTCCCCGAAACCCCCACTCCCCGAAAACCCCACTCCCCGACCCCCACACTCCTCGAACCCCTACTCCGCGAACCCCTACTTCCCGAAACCCCCACTTCCCGACCCCCACTCCACGAACCCCTACTGCCCGAAACACCCACTCCCCGAACCCCCACTCCGCAAACCCCTACTCCCAGACTCCCCCACTCCCCGATCCACCCACTCCCCAAACACCCCAACTCCCCGAACCCCCACTCCCCGAACCCTACTCCCCGAAACCCCCATCCCCGACCCGCCACTCCCCGAACCCCCACTCCCAGAATACCCCACTCCCCGAACTACTATTCCCTGAAGCCCCACTCGCAGATTCCCCCACTCCCCGACACCCCCACTCCCCGAAACCCCCACTCCCCGACTCCCCGAACACCCCACTCCCCGAAACCCCCACTCCCAGAACCCCTACTCCACGAAACCCTACTCCACAACCCCACCACTACCCTGAACAACTACTCCCAGACTCCCACAGTCCCCGAACACCCCGACTCTCCGACCCCCCACTCCCCGAACCCCTACACCACGAAACCCCCACTCCCCGACACCCCACTCCCCGAACCCCTACTCCCAGAATCCCCCACTCCCCGAAAACCCCACTCCCCGAAAACCCCACTCCCCGACTCCCCACTCCCCGAAACCCTACTCCCAGACTCCCCCACTCATCGACACCCCACTCCCCGAACCCCTACTCCGCGACTCCCCACACCCCGACTCCCCCACTCCCCGACCCCCACTCCCCTACCACCCACTCCCCGATCCCCCCACTCCAAGAATCCCCCACTCCCTGACCCCCCCACTACCTGAAACCCCGACTCCCAGACTCCCCCACTCCCCGACCGTCCACTCCCCGAAACCCCCACTCCCCGAAACCCTCACTCCATGACTCCCCCACTCCCCGACCCCCCACTCCCCGAATCCCTACTCCCAGACTCCCCCACTTCCCGACCGTCCACTCCCCGACCATCCACTCCCCGACCGTCCACTCCCCGAAACGCCCACAGCCCGAATCCCCACTCTTCTAACCCCTACTTCCAGACTCCCCCACTCCACGAAACCCCCACTCCCCGAACCCCTACTCCGCGAACCCCTACTCCCAGACTCCCCCATTCCCCGAAACCCCTACTCCCCGAAACTCCCACTCCCCGAACCCCCACTCCGCAAACCCCTACTCCCAGACTCCCCCACTCCCCGATCCACTCACTCCCCAAACACCCCAACTCCCCGTACGCCCACTCCACGACACCCCCACTCCCCGACACCCCCACTCCCCGAAACCCCCACTCCCCGACTCCCCACTCCCCGAACACCCCACTCCCCGAAACCCTACTCCCCAACCTCACCACTCCCCGAACAACTACGCCCAGACTCCCCCACTCCCTGAACCCCCAATCCCCGAACACCCCGACTCCCCGACACACCACTCCCCGAACCCCTACTCCCAGAATCCCCCACTCCCCGACTCCCCCACTCCCCGAAAACCCCACTCCCCGACCGCCCACTCCCCGAACCCCTACTCCCCGACCCCCCACTCCCCGACCCCCACTCCCCTACCACCAACTCCCCGACCCCCGCACTCCAAGAATCCCCCACTCCCTGACCCCCCCACTACCTGAAACCCCGACTCACAGACTCCCACGCTCCCCAACCGTCCACGCCACGAAATCCCCACTCCCCGAAACCCCCACTCCCTGAACCCCCAACTCCCCAAACCCCCACTCCCCGAAACCCGACTCCCAGACTCCCCCACTCCCCGAACCCCCAATCCCCGAACCCCTACTCCCCGAACCCCTTCTCCCCAACCTCCCCAGACCCCGAACCCCACTCCCTGACCACCCCACTCCCCGAAACCCCCACTCCCAGACCCCCCACTCCCCGAACCCCGACTCCGCGAACCCCTACTCCCAGACTACCCCACTCCCCGAAACCCCCACTTCCCGACCCCCCACTCCACGAACCCCTACTCCCCGAAACACCCACTACCCGAACCCCACTCCGCAAACGCCTACTCCCAGACTCCCCCACTCCCCGATCCACCCACTCCCCAAACACCCCAACACCCCGAACCCCCACTCCACGAACCCCTACTCCCCGAAACCCCCACTCCCAGACCCCCCACTCCCCGAACCGCTACTCCCCGAACAACTACTCCCAGACTCCCCCAATCCCCGAACACCCCGACTCCCCGACACCCCACTCCCCGAAACCCTACTCCCAGTCTCCCCCACTCCTCGACACCCCACTCCCCGAACCCCTACTCCCCGACGCCCCACTCCCCGATCCCCCCACTCCCCGACCCCCACTCCCCGACCAACAACTCCCCGACCCGCGCACTCCAAGAATCCCCCACTCCCTGACCCCCCACTACCAGAAACCCCTACTTACAGAATCCCTCACTCCCCGACCGTCCACTCCACGAAACCCCCACTCCCCGAAACCCCCATTCCCTGAACCCCCAACTCCCCGAACCGCCACTCCCCGAAACCCGACTCCCAGACTCCACCACTCCCCGACCCCCCACTCCCCGAACCCCTACTCCCCGAACCCCTACTCCGCGAACCCCTACTCCCAGACTCCCCCACTCCCCGAAACGCCCACTCACCGACCCCCCACTCCCCGAAAGCCTACTCCCAGAATTCTCCACTGCCCGACCCCCCACTGCCCGATTCCCCTCTCCCCGAACCCCCACAGCCCGAATCCCCACTCTGCGAACCCCTACTTCCAGACTCCCCCACTCCCCGACACCCTCACTCCCCGAACCCCTACTCCGCGAACTCCTACTCCCAGACTCCCCCACTCCCCGAAACACCCACTCCCCGAACACCCCAACTCCCCGTACCCCCACTCCCCGACACCCCCACTCCCCGAAACCCCCACTCCCCGACTCCCCACTCCCCGAACACCCCACTCCCGGAAACCCTACTCCCCAACCCCACCACTCCCCGAACAACTACTCCCAGACTCCCCCACTCCCTGACCACCCAATCCCCGAACACCCCGACTCCCCGACACCCCACTCCCCGAACCCCTACTCCCAGAATCCCCCACTCCCCGACTCCCCCACTCCCCGAAAACCCCACTCCCCGACCCCCCACTCCCCGAAACCCTACTCCCAGACTCCCCCACTCCTCGACACCCCACTCCCCGAACCCCTACTCCCCGACCCCCCACTCCCCGACCCCCCCACTCCCCGACCCCCACTCCCCTACCACCAACTCCCCGACCCCCGCACTCCAAGAATCTCCACTCCCTGACCCCCCCACTACCTGAAACCCCTACTCACAGACTCCCCCGCTCCCCAACCGTCCACTCCACAAAACCCCCACTCCCCGAAACCCCCACTCCCTGAACCCCCAACTCCCCGAACCCCCACTCCCCGAAACTCGACTCCCAGACTCCCCCACTCCCCGAACCCAAAATCCCCGAACCCCTACTCTCCGAACCCCGAATCCCCAACCTCCCCAGACCCCGAACCCCACTCCCTGACCACCCCACTCCCAGAACCCCCACTTCCCGAACACCTCCACTCCCCGAACGCCTACTCCCCGAAACCCCCACTCCCCGACCCCCCACTCCCCGAAACCCTATTCCCAGAATCCTCCACTCCCCGACCCCCCCACTGCCCGATCCCCCTCTCACCGATCCCCACACAGCCCGAAACCCCACTCTGCGAACCCCTACTTCCAGACTCCCCCACTCCCCGAAACCCTCATTCCCCGAACCCCTACTCCGCGAACCCCTACTCCCAGACTCCCCCACTCCCCGAAACCCCCACTTCCCGACCCCCCACTCCACGAACTCCTACTCCCCGAAACACCCACTCCCCAAACCCCCACTCCGCAAACCCCTACTCCAAGACTCCCCCACTCCCCGATCCACTCACTCCCCAAACACCCCAACTCCCCGTACCCCCACTCCCCGACACCCCCACTCCCCGAAACCCCCACTCCCCGACTCCCCACTCCCCGAACATCCCACTCCCCGAAACCCTACTCGCCAACCCCACCAATCCCCGAACAACTACTCCCAGACTCCCCCACTCCCTGACCCCCCAATCCCCGAACACCCAGACTCCCCGACACCCCACTCCCCGAACCCCTACTCCCAGAATCCCCCACTCCCCGACTCCCCCGCTCCCCGAAAACCCCACTCCCCGACCCCCCACTCCCCGAAACCCTACTCCCAGACTCCCCCACTCCTCGACATCCCACTCCCCGAACCCCTACTCCCCGACCCCCCACTCCCCGACCCCCCCACTCCCCGACCCCCACTCCCCTACCACCAACTCCCCGACCCCCGCACTCCAAGAATCCCCCACTCCCTGACCCCCCCACTACCTGAAACCCCTACTCACAGACTCCCCCGCTCCCCAACCGTCCACTCCACGAAACCCCCACTCCCCGAAACCCCCACTCCCTGAACCCCCAACTCCCCGAACCCCCACTCCCCGAATCCCGACTCCCAGACTCCCCCACTCCCCGAACCCAAAATCCCCGAACCCTAATCTCCGAACCCCTAATCCCCAACCTCCCCAGACCCCGAACCCCACTCCCTGACCACCCCACTCCCCGAACCCCCACTCCCCGAACACCTCCACTCCCCGAACGCCTACTCCCCGAAACCCCCACTCCCCGACCCCCCACTCCCCGAACCCCTACTCCCAGAATCCTCCACTCCCCGACCCCCCACTGCCCGATCCCCCTCTCCCCGAACCCCTACTCCCCGAAATCCTACTCCCCAACCCCACCACTCCCCGAACAACAACTCCCAGACTCCCCCAATCCCCGAACACCCCGACTCCCCGGACCCCTACTCCCCGAACCCCCACTCCCAGACCCCCCCACTCCCCGACCCCCACTCCCCTACCACCCACTCCCCGACCCCCACACTCCAAGAATCCCCCACTCCCTGACCCCCCCACTACCTGAAACCCCTACTCACAGGCTCCCCCACGCCCCGACCGTCTACTCCACGAAACTCCCACTCCCCGAAACCACCACTCCCTGAACCCCCAACTCCCCGAACGCCCACTCCCCGAAACCCGACTCCCAGACTCCCCCACTCCCCGACCCCCCACTCCCCGAACCCCTACTCCACAACCTCCCCAGTCCCCGACCCCCCACTCCCTGACCACCCCACTCCCCGAACCCCCACTCCCCGAAACTCTACTCCCAGGCTCCACCACTTCCCGACCCCCCACTCTCCGAACCCCTACTCCCCGACCCCCCACTCGCCGACCCCCACTCCCGTACGTCACACTCCCTGAAACCCTACTCCCCGAACACCCCCACTCCCCGAACCCCTACTCCACGAAACCCCAACTCCCCGACACCCCACTCCCCGAACCCCTACTCCCAGAATCCTCCACTCCCTGACCCCCCCCACTGCCCGACACCCCTCTCCCCGACCTCCACACTCATCGTACCCCTACTCCACGAACCCCTACTCCCCCACTCCCCCACTCCCCGAAAACCCCACTCCACGACCCCCCACTCCCCGAAACCCTACTCCCAGACACCCCCACTCCCCGAACCCCTACTCCCCGACCCCCCACTCCCCGACCCCCCCACTCCCCGAACCCCACTCCCCTACCACCAACTCCCCGACCCCCGCACTCCAAGAATCCCCCACTCCCTGACCCCCCACTACCTGAAACCCCTACTCACAGACACCCCCGCTCCCCAACCGTCCACTCCACGAAACCCCCACTCCCCGAAACCCCCACTCCCTGAACCCCCAACTCCCCGAACCCCCACTCCCCGAAACCCGACTCCCAGACTCCCCCACTCCCCGAACCCAAAATCCCCGAACCCCTACTCTCCGAACCCCTACTCCCCAACCTCCCCAGACCCCGAACCCCACTCCCTGACCACCCCACTCCCCGAACCCCCACTCCCCGAACACCTCCACTCCCCGAACGCCTACTCCCCGAAACCCCCACTCCCCGACCCCCCACTCCCCGAACCCCTACTCCCAGAATCCTCCACTCCCCGACCCCCCCCACTGCCCGATCACCCTCTCACCGACCCCCACACAGCCCGAATCCCCACTCTGCGAACCCCTACTACCAGACTCCCCCACTCCCCGAAACCCCCACTCCCCGAACCCCGACTGCGCGAACCCCTACTCCCAGAATCCCCCACTCCCCGAACTACTATTCCCTGAAGCCCCACTCCCCGACACCCCCACTCCCCGACTCGCCACTCCCCGAACACCCCACTCCCCGAAATCCTACTCCCCAACCCCACCACTCCCCGAACAACTACTCCCAGACTCCCCCAATCCCCGAACACCCCGACTCCCCGAACCCCTACTCCCCGAACCCCCACTCCCCGACCCCCCCACTCCCCGACCCCCACTCCCCTACCAACCACTCCCCGACCCCCACACTCCAAGAATCCCCCACTCCCTGACCCCCCCACTACCTGAAACCCCTACTCACAGACTCCCCCACTCCCCGACCGTCCACTACACGAAATCCCCACTCCCCGAAACCCCCACTCCCTGAACCCTCAACTCCCCGAACGCCCACTCCCCGAAACCCGACTCCCAGACTCCCCCACTCCCCGACCCCCCACTCCCCGAACACCCCAACTCCCCGTACCCCCACTCCCCGACACCCCCACTCCCCGACTCCCCACTCCCCGAACATCCCACTCCCCGAAACCCTACTCGCCAATCCCACCACTCCCCGAACAACTACTCCCAGACTCCCCCACTCCCTGACCCCCCAATCCCCGAACAACCCGACTCCCCGACACCTCACTCCCCGAACCCCTACTCCCAGAATCCTCCACTCCCCGACTCCCCCACTCCCCGAAAACCCCACTCCCCGACCCCCCACTCCCCGAAATCCTACTCCCAGACTCCCCCACTACCTGAAACCCCTACTCACAGACTCCCCCGCTCCCCAACCGTCCACTCCACGAAACCCCCACTCCCCGAAACCCCCACTCCCTGAACCCACAACTCCCCGAACCCCCACTCCCTGAAACCCGACTCCCAGACTCCCCCACTCCCCGAACCCAAAATCCCCGAACCCCTTCTCTCCGAACCCCTACTCCCCAACCTCCCCAGACCCCGAAACCCACTCCCCGACCACCCCACTCCCCGAACCCCCACTCCCCGAACACCTCCACTCCCCGAACGCCTACTCCCCGAAACCCCCACTCCCCGACCCCCCACTCCCCGAACCCCTACTCCCAGAATCCTCCACTCCCCGACCCCCCCACTGCCCGATACCCCTCTCCCCGACCCCCACACAGCCCGAATCGCCACTGTGCGAACCCCTACTCCCAGACTCCCCCACGCCCCGAAACCCCCACTCCCCGAACTACTATTCCCTGAAGCCCCACTCCCCGACACCCCCACTCCCCGACTCCCCACTCCCCGAACACCCCACTCCCCGAAATCCTACTCCCCAACCCCACCACTCCCCGAACAACTACTCCCAGACTCCCCCAATCCCCGAACACCCCGACTCCCCGAACCCCTACTCCCTGAACCCCCACTCCCCGACCCCCCCAATCCCCGAACCCCACTCCCCTACCACCCACTCCCCGACCCCCACACTCCAAGAATCCCCCACTCCCTGACCTCCCCACTACCTGAAACCCCTACTCACAGACTCCCCCACTTCCCGACCGTCCACTCCACGAAATTCCCACACCCCGAAACCCTCACTTCCTGAACCCCCAACTCCCCGAACGCCCACTCCCCGAAACCCGACTCCCAGACTCCCCCACTCCCCGACCCCCCACTCCCCGAACCCCTACTCCCCAACCTCCCCAGTCCCCGACCCCCCACTCCCTGACCACCCCACTCCCAGAACCCCCACTCCCCGAAACTCTACTCCCAGGCTCCACCACTCCCCGACCCCCCACTCTCCGAACCCCTACTCCCCGACCCCCCACTCCCCGACCCCCACTCCCGTACCCCCACTCCCTGAAACCCTACTCCCCGAACACCCCCACTCCCCGAACCCCTACTCCACGAAACCCCAACTCCCCGACCCCCCACTCCCCGAACACCTACTCCCAGAATCCTCCACTCCCCGACCCCCCACTGCCCGACACCGCTCTCCCCGACCCCCTCACAGCCCGAATCCCCACTCTGCGAACCCCTACTCCCAGACTCCCCCACTCCCCGAAACCCCCACTCCCCGAAAACCCCACTCCCCGACCCCCACACTCCTCGAACCCCTACTCCACGAACCCCTACTCCCCGAAACACCCACTCCCCGAACCCCCACTCCGCAAACCCCTACTCCCAGACTCCCCCACTCCCCGATCCACTCACTCCCCAAACACCCCAACTCCCCGTACCCCCACTCCCCGACACCCCCACTCCCCGAAACCCCCACTCCCCGACTCCCCACTCCCCGAACACCCCACTCCCCGAAACGCTACTCGCCAACCCCACCACTCCCCGAACAACTACTCCCAGACTCCCCCACTCCCTGACCCCCCAATCCCCGAACACCCCGACTCCCCGACACCCCACTCCCCGAACCCCTACTCCCAGAATCCCCCACTCCCCGACTCCCCCACTCCCCGAAAACCCCACTCCCCGACACCCCACTCCCCGAAACCCTACTCCCAGACTCCCCCACTCCTCGACATCCCACTCCCCGAACCCCTACTCCCCGACCCCCCACTCCCCGACCCCCCAACTCCCCGACCCCCACTCCCCTACCAACAACTCCCCGACCCCCGCACTCCAAGAATCCCCCACTCCCTGACCCCCCCACTGCCCGATCCCCCTCTCCCCGACCCCCACACAGCCCGAATCCCCACTCTGCGAACCCCTACTCCCAGACTCCCCCACGCCCCGAAACCCCCACTCCCCGAACCCCGACTGCGCGAAACCCTACTCCCAGAATCCCCCACTCCCCGAACTACTATTCCCTGAAGCCCCACTCCCCGACACCCCCACTCCCCGACTCCCCACTCCCCGAACACCCCACTCCCCGAAATCCTACTCCCCAACCCCACCACTCCCCGAACAACTACTCCCAGACTCCCCCAATCCCCGAACACCCCGACTCCCCGAACCCCTACTCCCCGAATCCCCACTCCCCGACCCCCCCACTCCCCGACCCCCACTCCCCTACCACCCACACCCCGACCCCCACACTCCAAGAATCCCCCACTCCCTGACCCCCCCACTACCTGAAACCCCTACTCACAGACTCCCCCACTCCCCGACTATCCACTACACGAAACCCCCACTACCCGAAATCCCCACTCCCTGAACCCCCAACTCCCCGACCCCCCACTCCCCGAACCCCTACTCCCAGAATCCTCCACTCCCCGATCCCCCCACTGCCCGGCACCCCTCTCCCCGACCCCCCCCACAGCCCGAATCTCCACTCTTCTAACCCCTACTTCCAGACTCCCCCACTCCACGAAACCCCCACTCCACGAACCCCTACTCCCCGAAACACCCACTCCCCGAACCCCCACTCCGCAAACCCCTACTCCCAGACTCCCACACTCCCCGATCCACTCACTCCCCAAACACCCCAACTCCCCGAACCCCCACTCCCCGACACCCCCACTCCCCGACTCCCCACTCCCCGAACACCCCACTCCCCGAAACCCTACTCCCCAACCCCACCACTCCCCGAACAACTACTCCCAGACTCCCCCACTCCCTGACCCCCCAATCCCCGAACACCCCGACTCCCCGACACCCAACTCCCCGACACCCAACTCCCCGAACCCCTACTCCCAGAATCCCCCACTCCCCGACCCCCCACTCCCCGAAACCCGACTCCCAGACTCCCCCACTCCCCGAACCCAAATCCCCGGACCCCTACTCTCCGAACCCCTACTCCCCAACCTCCCCAGACCCCGAACCCCACTCCCTGACCACCCCACTCCCCGAACACCCACTCCCCGAACACCTCCACTCCCCGAACGCCTACTCCCCGAAACCCCCACTCCCCGACGCCCCCACTACCCGATCCCCCTCTCCCCGACCCCCACACAGCCCGAATCCCCACTCTGCGAACCCCTACCCCCTACTCCCAGACTCCCCCACGCCCCGAAACCCCCACTCCCCGAACCCCGACTGCGCGAACCCCTACTCCCAGAATCCCCCACACCCCGAACTACTATTCCCTGAAGCCCCACTCCCCGACACCCCCACTCCCCGACTCCCCACTCCCCGAACACCCCACTCCCCGAAATCCTACTCCCCAACCCCACCACTCCCCGAACAACTACTCCCAGACTCCCCCAATCCCCGAACACCCCGACTCCCCGAACCCCTACTCCCCGAACCCCCACTCCCCGACCCCCCCACTCCCCGACCCCCACTCCCCTACCACCCACTCCCCGACCCCCACACTCCAAGAATCCCCCACTCCCTGACCCCCCACTACCTGAAACCCCTACTCACAGACTCCCCCATTCCCCGACCGTCCACTCCACGAAACCCCCACTCCCCGAAACCCACACTCCCTGAACCCCCAACTCCCCGAACGCCCACTCCCCGAAACCCGACTCCCAGACTCCCCCACTCCCCGACCCCCCACTCCCCGAACCCCTACTACCCAACCTCCCCAGTCCCCGACCCCCCACTCCCTGACAACCCCACTCCCCGAAACCCCACTCCCCGAAACTCTACTCCCAGGCTCCACCACTCCCCGACCCCCCACTCTCCGAACCCCTACTCCCCGACCCCCCACTCCCCGACCCCCACTCCCGTACCCCCCACTCCCTGAAACCCTACTCCCCGAACACCCCCACTCCCCGAACCCCGACTCCACGAAACCCTCACTCCCAGACCCCCCACTCCCCGAACCCCTACTCCCAGAATCCTCCACTCCCCGATCCCCCCACTGCCCGACACCCCTCTCCCCGACCCCCCCACAGCCCGAATCTCCACTCTTCTAACCCCTACTTCCAGACTCCCCCACTCCCCGAAACCCCCACTTATCGAACCCCTACTCCCCGAAACACCCACTCCCCGAACCTCCACTCCGCAAACCCCTACTCCCAGACTCCCACACTCCCCGATCCACTCACTCCCCAAACACCCCAACTCCCCGAACCCCCACTCCCTGATACCCCCACTCCCCGAAACCCCCACTCCCCGACTCCCCACTCCCCGAACACCCCACTCCCCGAAACCCTACTCCCCAACCCCACCACTCCCCGAACAACTACTCCCAGACTCCCCCACTCCCTGACCCCCCCCAATCCCCGAACACCCCGACTCCCCGACACCCAACTCCCCGACACCCAACTCCCCGAACCCCTACTCCCAGAATCCCCCACTCCCCGACTCCCCCACTCCCCGAAAACCCCACTCCCCTTCCCCCACTCCCCGAAACCCTACTCTCAGACTCCCCCACTCCTCGACACCCCACTGCCCGAACCCCTACTCCCCGACCCCCCACTCCCCGACCCCCCCACTCCCCGACCCCAACTCCCCTACCACCAACTCCCCGACCCCCGCACTCCAAGAATCCCCCACTCCCTGACCCCCCCCCACTACCTGAAACCCCAACTCACAGACTCCCCCGCTCCCCAACCGTCCACGCCACGAAACCCCCACTCCCCGAAACCCCCACTCCCTGAACCCCCAACTCCCCGAAACCCCACTCCCCGAAACCCGACTCCCAGACTCCCCCACTCCCCGAACCCCCAATCCCCGAACCCCTACTCCCCGAACCCCTACTCCCCAACCTCCCCAGACCCCGAACCCCACTCCCTGACCAACCCACTCCCCGAAACCCCCACTCCCCGACCCCCCACACCCCGAACCCCTACTCCCAGAATCCTCCACTCCCCGACCCCCCCACTGCCCGATCCCCCTCTCCCCGACCCCCACACAGCCCGAATCCCCACTCTGCGAACCCCTACTCCCAGACTCCCCCACTCCCCGAAACCCCCACTCCCCGAACCCCGACTCCGCGAACCCCTACTCCCAGACTTCCCCACTCCCCGAAACCCCCACTTCCCGACCCCCCACTCCACGAACCCCTACTCCCCGAAACACCCACTACCCGAACCCCCACTCCGCAAACGCCTACTCCCCGAAACCCTACTCCCCAACCCCACCACTCCCAGAACAAGTACTCCCAGACTCCCCCAATCCCCGAACACCCCGACTCCCCGTCACCCCACTCCCCGAAACCCTACTCCCAGACTCCCCCACTCCTCGACACCCCACTCCCCGAACCCCGACTGCGCGAACCCCTACTCCCCGACCCCCCCACTTCCCGACCCCAACTCCCCGACTCCCCATTCCACGAACCCCTACTCCCCGAAACACCCACTCCCCGAACCCCCACTCCGCAAACCCCTACTCCCAGACTCCCCCACTCCCCGATCCACCCACTCCCCAAACACCCCAACTCCCCGAACCCCCACTCCCCGAACCCCTACACCACGAACCCCCACTCCCCGAACCCCTATTCCCAGAATCCCCCACTCCCCGAACTACTATTCCCTGAAGCCCCACTCCCCGACACCCCCACTCCCCGACACCCCCACTCCCCGACTCCCCACTCCCCGAAACCTCGACTCCCCGAACCCCTACTCCCCGAAACCCTACTCCCCAACCCCAACACGCCCCGAACAACTACTCCCAGACTCCCCCAATGCCCGAACGCCCCGACTCCCCGACACCCCACTCCCCGAACCACTACTCCCAGTATCCCCCACTCCCCGACTCCCCCACTCCCCGAAAACCCCACTCCCCGAACCCCACTCCCCGAAAACCTACTCCCAGACTCCCCCACTCCTCGACACCCCACTCCCCGAACCCCTACTCCCCGAGCCCCCACTCCCCGACCCCCCCACTCCCCGACCCCCACTCCCCTACAACCCACTCCCCGACCCCCACACTCCAAGAATCCCCCACTCCCTGACCTCCCCACTACCTGAAACCCCTACTCCCAGACTCCCCCACTCCCCGACCGTCCACTCCACGAAACCCCCACTACCCGAAACCCCCACTCCCTGAACCCCCAACTCCCCGAACCCCCACTCCCCGAGACCCGACTCCCAGACGCCCCCACTCCCCAACCCCCCACTAACCGAACCCCGACTCCCAGAACCCCTACTCCCCGACCCCCCACTCCCCGAACCCCTACTCCCAGAATCCTCCACTCCCCGACCCCCCCACTGCCCGATCCCCCTCTCCCCGACCCCCACACAGCCCGAATCCCCACTCCCTGACCCCCCAATCCCCGAACCCCCACTCCCCGAACACCTCCACTCCCGAACCCCTACTCCCCGAAACCCCCACTCCCCGACCCCCTACTCCCAGAATCCTCCACTCCCCGACCCCCCCACTGCCCGATCCCCCTCTCCCCGACCCCCACACAGCCCGAATCCCCACTCTGCGAACCCCTACACCCAGACTCCCCCACTCCCCGAAACCCCCACTCCACGAACCCCGACTCCGCGAATCCCTACTCCCAGACTTCCCCACTCCCCGAAACCCCCATTTCCTGACCCCCCACTCCACGAACCCCTACTCCCCGAAACACCCACTCCCCGAACCCCCACTCCGCAAACCCCTACTCCCAGTCCACCCCACTCCCCGATCCACCCACTCCCCAAACACCCCAACTCCCCGAACCCCCACTCCCCGAACCCGTACTCCCCGAAACCCCCACTCCCCGATCCCCCACTCCCCGAACCCCTACTCCCAGAATCCCCCACTCCCCGAACTCCTGTTCCCTGAAGCCCCACTCCCCAACCCCACCACTCCCCGAACAACTACTCCCAGACTCCCCCAATCCCCGAACACCCCGACTCCCCGACACCCCACTCCCCGAACCCCTACTCCCAGAATCCCCCACTCCCCGACTCCCCCACTCCCCGAAAACCCCACTCCCCGAACCCCACTCCCCGAAAACCTACTCCCAGACTCCCCCATTCCTCGACACCCCACTCCCCGAACCCCCACTCCCCGACACCCCACTCCCCGATCACCCCACTCCCCGACCCCCACTCCCCTACCACCCACTCCACGAAACCCCCACACCCCGAAATCCCCACTCCCTGAACCCCCAACTCCCCGAACCTCCACTCCCCGAAACCCGACTCCCGCACTCCGCCACTCCACGATCCCCACTCCCCGAACCCCTACTCCCCGAACCCCTACTCCCCAACCTCCCCAGTCCCCGACCCCCCACTCCCTGACCACCCCACTCCCCGAACCCCCACTCCCCGAAACTCTACTCCCAGGCTCCACCACTTCCCGACCCCCCACTCTCCGAACCCCTACTCCCCGACCCCCCACTCCCCGACCCCCACTCCCGTACCCCCCACTCCCCGAAACCCTACTCCCCGAACACCCCCACTCCCCGAACCCCTACTCCACGAAACCCCCACTCCCCGACCCCCCCACTCCCCGAACCCCTACTCCCAGAATCCTCCACTCCCCGATCCCCCCACTGCCCGACACCCCTCTCCCCGACCCCCCCACAGCCCGAATCCCCACTCTGCGAACCCCTACTCCCAGACTCCCTCACTCCCCGAAACACACACTCCCCGAAACACCCACTCCCCGACCCCCCCACTCCCCGAACCCCTACTCCCAGAATCCTCCACTCCCCGATCCCCTCACTGCCCGACACCCCTCTCCCCGACCCCCCCACAGCCCGAACCCCTACTCCGCAAACCCCTACTCCCAGACTCCCCCACTCGCCGAAACCCCCACTTCCCGACCCCCCCACTCCACGAACCCCTACTCCCCGAAACACCCACTCCCCGAACCCCCACTCCGCAAACCCCTACTCCCAGACTCCCCCACTCCCCGATCCACCCACTCCCCAAACACCCCAACTCCCCGAACTCCCACTCCCCGAACCCCTACTCCCCGAAACCCCCACTCCCCGACCCGCCACTCCCGAACCCCTACTCCCAGAATTCCCCACTCCCCGAACTACTATTCCCTGAAGCCCCACTCGCACATTCCCCCACTCCCCGACACCCCCACTCCCCGAAACCCCCACTCCCCGACTCCCCGAACACACTACTCAACGAAACCCCCGCTCCCCGAACCCCGACTCCACGAAACCCTACTCCACAACCCCACCACTCCCCGAACAACTACTCCCAGACTCCCCCAGTCCCCGACACCCCACTCGCCGAACCCCTACTCCCAGAATCCCCGACTCCCCGACCCCCCACTCCCCGAAACCCTACTCCCAGACTCCCCCACTGATCGACACCCCACTCCCCGAACCCCTACTCCGCGATCCCCACACCCCGACCCCCCCACTCCCCGATCCCCACTCCCCTACCACCCACTCCCCGACCCCCCCACTCCAAGAATCCCCCACTCCCTAACCCCCCCACTACCTGAAACACCTACTCCCAGACTCCCCCACTCCCTGACTCCCCCACTCCCCGACCCCCCCCCCCAACCCCTACTCCCCGACCCCCCTCTCCCCGACCCCCACTCCCCGAAACTCCACACCCACTCCCTGACACCCCACCCCCCGAACCACAACTCCCCGAAACCCCCAACTCCCCGAACCCACACTCCCCGAACACCACTCCCCCAACCCCTACTCCCTGACTCCCCCAATCCCCAACGCCCCCTCACTTTCCAAAACCCCCACTCTCCGACCCCATCACTCCCCGACCCCCCACTCCCCAAAATCCCCACTTCTCGTCCCCCCACTCCCTGACCCCCACTCCCCGATCCACCACTCCCCGAAACCCCAACTCCCCGAACCCCTACTACCCAACCCCTACTCCACGAACCCCTACTCCCCGAAACACCCACTCCCCGAACCCCCACTCCGCAAACCCCTACTCCCAGACTCCCCCACTCCCCGATCCACTCACTCCACAAACACCCCAACTCCCCGTACCCCCACTCCCCGAAACCCCCACTCCCCGAAACCCCCACTCCCCGACTCCCCACTCCCCGAAACGCTACTCGCCAACCCCACCACTCCCCGAACAACTACTCCCAGACTCCCCTACTCCCTGACCCCCCAATCCCCGAACACCCCGACTCCCCGACACCCCACTCCCCGAACCCCTACTCCCAGAATCCCCCACTCCCCGACTCCCCCACTCCCCGAAAACGCCACTCCCCGACCCCCCACTCCCCGAAACCCTACTCCCAGACTCCCCCACTCCTCGACATCCCACTCCCCGAAACCCTTCTCCCAGACTCCCCCACTCCTCGACATCCCACTCCCCGAACCCCTACTCCCCGACCTCCCACTCCCCGACCCCCCACTCCCCGACCCCCACTCCCCTACCAACAACTCCCCGACCCCCGCACTCCAAGAATCCCCCACTCCCTGACCCCCCCACTACCTGAAACCCCTACTCACAGACTCCCCCGCTCCCCAACCGTCCACTCCACGAAACCCCCACTCCCCGAAACCCCCACTCCCTGAACCCCCAACTCCCCGAACCCCCACTCCCCGAAACCCGACTCCCCCACGCCCCGAACCCAAAATCCCCGAACCCCTACTCTCCGAACCCCTACTCCCCAACCTCCCCAGACCCCGAACCCCACTCCCTGAGCACCCCACTCCCCGAAACCCCACTCCCCGAACACCTCCACTCCCCGAACGCCTACTCCCCGAAACCCCCACTCCCCGACGCCCCCACTGCCCGATCCCCCTCTCCCCGACCCCCACACAGCCCGAATCCCCACTCTGCGAACCCCTACTCCCAGACTCCCCCACGCCCCGAAACCCCCACTCCACGAAACCCCCACTCCCCGACCCCCCACTCCCCGAACCCCTACTCCCAGAATCCTCCACTCCCCGATCCCCCCACTGCCCGACACCCCTCTCCCCGACCCCCCCACAGCCCGAATCTCCACTCTTCTAACCCCTACTTCCAGACTCCCCCACTCCCCGAAACCCCCACTCCACGAAACCCTACTCCCCGAAACACCCACTCCCCGAACCCCCACTCCGCAAACCCCTACTCCCAGACTCCCACACTCCCCGATCCACTCACTCCCCAAACACCCCAACTCCCCGAACCCCCACTCCCCGACACCCCCACTCCCCGAAACCCCCACTCCCCGACTCCCCACTCCCCAACCCCACCACTCCCCGAACAACTACTCCCAGACTCCCCCACTCCCTGACCCCCCAATCCCCGAACAACCCGACTCCCCGACACCCAACTCCCCGACACCCAACTCCCCGAACCCCTACTCCCAGAATCCCCCACTCCCCGACTCCCCCACTCCCCGAAAACCCCACTCCCCGACCCCCCACTCCCCGAAACCCGACTCCCAGACTCCCCCACTCCCCGAACCCAAAATCCCCGAACCCCTACTCTCCGAACCCCTACTCCCCAACCTCCCCAGACCCCGAACCCCACTCCCTGACCACACCACTCCCCGAAGCCCCACTCCCCGAACACCTCCAATCCCCGAACGCCTACTCCCCGAAACCCCCACTCCCCGACGCCCCCACTGCCCGATCCCCCTCTCCCCGACCCCCACACAGCCCGAATCCCCACTCTGCGAACCCCTACTCCCAGACTCCCCCACGCCCCGAAACCCCCACTCCCCGAACCCCGACTGCGCGAACCCCTACTCCCAGAATCCCCCACTCCCCGAACTACTATTCCCTGAAGCCCCACTCCCCGACACCGCCACTCCCCGACTCCCCACTCCCCGAACACCCCACTCCCCGAAATCCTACTCCCCATCCCCACCACTCCCCGAACAATTACTCCCAGACTCCCCCAATCCCCGAACACCCCGACTCCCCGAACCCCTACTCCCCGAACCCCCACTCCCCGACCCCCCCACTCCCCGACCCCCACTCCCCTACCACCCACTCCCCGACCCCCACACTCCAGGAATCCCCCACTCCCTGACCCCCCCACTACCTGAAACCCCTACTCACAGACTCCCCCACTCCCCGACTATCCACTACACGAAACCCCCACTCCCCGAAACCCACACTCCCTGAACCCCCAACTCCCCGAACCCCGACTCCACGAAACCCCCACTCCCCGACCCCCCACTCCCCGAACCCCTACTTCCCAACCTCCCCTGTCCCCGACCCCCCACTCCCTGACAACCCCACTCCCCGAAACCCCACTCACCGAAACTCTACTCCCAGGCTCCACCACTCCCCGACCCCCCACTCTCCGAACCCCTACTCCCCGACCCCCCACTCCCCGACCCCCACTCCCGTACCCCCCACTCCCTGAAACCCTACTCCCCGAACACCCCCACTCCCCGAACCCCGACTCCACGAAACCCCCACTCCCCGACCCCCCACTCCCCGAACCCCTACTCCCAGAATCCTCCACTCCCCGATCCCCCCACTGCCCGACACCCCTCTCCCCGACCCCCCCACAGCCCGAATCTCCACTCTTCTAACCCCTACTTCCAGACTCCCCCACTCCCCGAAACCCCCACTCCACGAACCCCTACTCCCCGAAACACCCACTCCCCGAACCCCCACTCCGCAAACCCCTACTCCCAGACTCCCACACTCCCCGATCCACTCACTCCCCAAACACCCCAACTCCCCGAACCCCCACTCCCCGACACCCCCACTCCCCGAAACCCCCACTCCCCGACTCCCCACTCCCCGAACACCCCACTCCCCGAAACCCTACTCCCCAACCCCACCACTCCCCGAACAACTACTCCCAGACTCCCCCACTCCCTGACCCCCCAATCCCCGAACACCCCGACTCCCCGACACCCAACTCCCCGAACCCCTACTCCCAGAATCCCCCACTCCCCGACTCCCCCACTCCCCGAAAACCCCACTCCCCAACCCCCCACTCCCCGAAACCCTACTCCCAGACTCCCCCACTCCTTGACACCCCACTCCTCGAACCCCTACTCCCCGACCCCCCACTCCCCGGCCCCCCCACTCCCCGACCCCCACTCCCCTACCACCAACTCCCCGACCCCCGCACTCCAAGAATCCCCCACTCCCTGACCCCCCCCACTACCTGAAACCCCAACTCACAGACTCCCCCGCTCCCCAACCGTCCACGCCACGAAACCCCCACTCCCCGAAACCCCCACTCCCTGAACCCCCAACTCCCCGAAACCCCACTCCTCGAAACCCGACTCCCAGACTCCCCCACTCCCCGAACCCCCAATCCCCGAACCCCTACTCCCCGAACCCCTACTCCCCAAACTCCCCAGACCCCGAAGCCCACTCCCTGACCAACCCACACCCCGAAACCCCCACTCCCCGACCCCCCACACCCCGAACCCCTACTCCCAGAATCCTCCACTCCCCGACCCCCCCACTGCCCGATCCCCCTCTCCCCGACCCCCACACAGCCCGAATCCCCACTCTGCGAACCCCTACTCCCAGACTCCCCCACTCCCCGATCCACCCACTCCCCAAACACCCCAACTCCCCGAACCCCCACTCCACGAACCCCTACTCCCCGAAACCCCCACTCCCCGACCCCCCTTTCCCCGAAACCCTACTCCGCAACCCCACCACTCCCCGAACAAGTACTCCCAGACTCCCCCAATCCCCGAACACCCCGACTCCCCGACACCCCACTCCCCGAAACCCTACTCCCAGACTCCCCCACTCCTCGACACCCCACTCCCCGAACCCCGACTGCGACTCCCCGACCCCCCCACTCCCCGACCCCAACTCCCCGACTCCCCACTCCACGAACCCCTACTCCCCGAAACACCCACTCCCCGAACCCCCACTCCGCAAACCCCTACTCCCAGACTCGCCCACTCCCCGATCCACCCACACCCCAAACACCCCAACTCCCCGAACCCCCACTCCCCGAACCCCTACTCCACGAACCCCCACTCCCCGAACCCCTATTCCCAGAATCCCCCACTCCCCGAACTACTATTCCCTGAAGCCCCACTCCCCGACACCCCCACTCCCCGACACCCCCACTCCCCGACTCCCCACTCCCCGAAACCTCGACTCCCCGAACCCCTACTCCCCGAAACCCTACTCCCCAACCCCACCACGCCCCGAACAACCAATCCCAGACTCCCCCAATGCCCGAACGCCCCGACTCCCCGACACCCCACTCCCCGAACCACTACTCCCAGAATCCCCCACTCCCCGACTCCCCCACTCCCCGAAAACCCCACTCCCCGAACCCCACTCCCCGAAAACCTACTCCCAGACTCCCCCACTCCTCGACACCCCACTCCCCGAACCCCTACTCCCCGACCCCCCACTCCCCGACCCCCCCACTCCCCGACCCCCACTCCCCTACAACCCACTCCCCGACCCCCACACTCCAAGAATCCCCCACTCCCTGACCTCCCCACTACCTGAAACCCCTACTCCCAGACTCCCCCACTCCCCGACCGTCCACTCCACGAAACCCCCACTCCCCGAAACCCCCACTCCCTGAACCCCCAACTCCCCGAACCCCCACTCCCCGAGACCCGACTCCCAGACTCCCCCACTCCCCGACACCCCACTAACCGAACCCCTACTCCCCGAACCCCTACTCCCCGACCCCCCACTCCCCGAACCCCTACTCCCAGAATCCTCCACTCCCCGACCCCCCCACTGCCCGATCCCCCTCTCCCCGACCCCCACACAGCCCGAATCCCAACTCCCTGACCCCCCAATCCCCGAATCCCCACTCCCCGAACACCTCCACTCCCCGAACCCCTACTCCCCGAAACCCCCACTCCCCGACCCCCTACTCCCAGAATCCTCCACTCCCCGACCCCCCCACTGCCCGATCCCCCTCTCCCCGACCCCCACACAGCCCGAATCCCCACTCTGCGAACCCCTACTCCCAGACTCCCCCACTCCCCGAAACCCCCACTCCACGAATCCCGACTACGCGAATCCCTACTCCCAGACTTCCCCACTCCCCGAAACCCCCACTTCACGACCCCCCACTCCACGAACTCCTACTCCCAGTCTACCCCACTCCCCGATCCACCCACTCCCCAAACACCCCAACTCCCCGAACCCCCACTCCCCGAACCCGTGCTCCCCGAAACCCCCACTCCCCGATCCCCCACTCCCCGAACCCCTACTCCCAGAATCCCCCACTCCCCGAACTCCTGTTCCCTGAAGCCCCACTCCCCAACCCCACCACTCCCCGAACAACTACTCCCAGACTCCCCCAATCCCCGAACACCCCGACTCCCCGACACCCCACTCCCCGAACCCCTACTCCCAGAATCCACCACTCCCCGACTCCCCCACTCCCCGAAAACCCCACTCCCCGAACCCCACTCCCCGAAAACCTACTCCCAGACTCCCCCATTCCTCGGCACCCCACTCCCCGAACCCCTACTCCCCGACCCCCCACTCCCCGATCACCCCACTCCCCGACCCCCACTCCCCTACCACCCACTCCCCGACCCCCACACTCCAAGAATCCCCCACTCCCTGACCCCCCCACTACCTGAAACCCCTACTCCCAGACTCCCCCACTCCCCGACCGTCCACTCCACGAAACCCCCACACCCCGAAACCCCCACTCCCTGTACCTCCAACTCCCCGAACGTCCACTCCCCGAAACCCGACTCCCGCACTCCCCCACTCCACGATCCCCACTCCCCGAACCCCTACTCCCCGAACCCCTACTCCCCAACCTCCCCAGTCCCCGACCCCCCACTCCCTGACCACCCCACTCCCCGAACCCCCACTCCCCGAAACTCTACTCCCAGGCTCCATCACTTCCCGACCCCCCACTCTCCGAACCCCTACTCCCCGACCTCCCACTCCCCGACCCCCACTCCCGTACCCCCCACTCCCCGAAACCCTACTCCCCGAACACCCCCACTCCCCGAACCCCTACTCCACGAAACCCCCACTCCCCGACCCCCCCACTCTGTGAACCCCTACTCCCAGACTCCCTCACTCCCCGAAACACACACTCCCCGAAACACCCACTCCCCGACCCCCCCACTCCCCGAACCCCTACTCCCAGAATCCTCCACTCCCCGATCCCCTCACTGCCCGACACCCCTCTCCCCGACCCCCCCACAGCCCGAACCCCTACTCCGCAAACCCCTACTCCCAGACTCCCCCACTCGCCGAAACCCCCACTTCCCGACCCCCCACTCCACGAACCCCTACTCCCCGAAACCCGACTCCCAGACTCCCCCACTCCCCGAACCCCCAATCCCCGAACCCCTACTCCCCGAACCCCTACTCCCCAACCTCCCCAGACCCCGAACCCCACTCCCTGACCAACCCACACCCCGAAACCCCCACTCCCCGACCCCCCACACCCCGAACCCCTACTCCCAGAATCCTCCACTCCCCGACCCCCCCACTGCCCGATCCCCCTCTCCCCGACCCCCACACAGCCCGAATCCCCACTCTGCGAACCCCTACTCCCAGACTCCCCCACTCCCCGAAACCCCCACTCCCCGAACCCCGACTCCGCGAACCCCTACTCCCAGAATCCCCCACTCCCCGAACTCCTGTTCCCTGAAGCCCCACTCCCCAACCCCACCACTCCCCGAACAACTACTCCCAGACTCCCCCAATCCCCGAACACCCCGACTCCCCGACACCCCACTCCCCGAACCCCTACTCCCAGAATCCACCACTCCCCGACTCCCCCACTCCCCGAAAACCCCACTCCCCGAACCCCACTCCCCGAAAACCTACTCCCAGACTCCCCCATTCCTCGACACCCCACTCCCCGAACCCCTACTCCCCGACCCCCCACTCCCCGATCACCCCACTCCCAGACCCCCACTCCCCTACCACCCACTCCCCGACCCCCACACTCTAAGAATCCCCCACTCCCTGACCCCCCCCCACTACCTGAAACCCCAACTCACAGACTCCCCCGCTCCCCAACCGTCCACGCCACGAAACCCCCACTCCCCGAAACCCCCACTCCCTGAACCCCCAACTCCCCGAAACCCTACTCCCCGAAACCCGACTCCCAGACTCCCCCACTCCCCGAACCCCCAATCCCCGAACCCCTACTCCCCGAACCCCTACTCCCCAACCTCCCCAGACCCCGAACCCCACTCCCTGACCAACCCACACCCCGAAACCCCCACTCCCCGACCCCCCACACCCTGAACCCCTACTCCCAGAATCCTCCACTCCCCGACCCCCCCACTGCCCGATCCCCCTCTCCCCGACCCCCACACAGCCCGAATCCCCACTCTGCGAACCCCTACTCCCAGACTCCCCCACTCCCCGAAACCCCCACTCCCCGAACCCCGACTCCGCGAACCCCTACTCCCAGAATCCCCCACTCCCCGAACTCCTGTTCCCTGAAGCCCCACTCCCCAACCCCACCACTCCCCGAACAACTACTCCCAGACTCCCCCAATCCCCGAACACCCCGACTCCCCGACACCCCACTCCCCGAACCCCTACTCCCAGAATCCACCACTCCCCGACTCCCCCACTCCCCGAAAACCCCACTCCCCGAACCCCACTCCCCGAAAACCTACTCCCAGACTCCCCCATTCCTCGATACCCCACTCCCCGAACCCCTACTCCCCGACCCCCCACTCCCCGATCACCCCACTCCCCGACCCCCACTCCCCTACCACCCACTCCCCGACCCCCACACTCCAAGAATCCCCCACTCCCTGACCCCCCCACTACCTGAAACCCCTACTCCCAGACTCCCCCACTCCCCGACCATCCACTCCACGAAACCCCCACACCCCGAAACCCCCACTCCCTGAACCTCCAACTCCCCGAACGTCCACTCCCCGAAACCCGACTCCCGCACTCCCCCACTCCACGATCCCCACTCCCCGAACCCCTACTCCCCGAACCCCTACTCCCCAACCTCCCCAGTCCCCGACCCCCCACTCCCTGACCACCCCACTCCCCGAACCCCCACTCCCCGAAACTCTACTCCCAGGCTCCATCACTTCCCGACCCCCCACTCTCCGAACCCCTACTCCCCGACCCCCCACTCCCCGACCCCCACTCCCGTACCCCCCACTCCCCGAAACCCTACTCCCCGAACACCCCCACTCCCCGAACCCCTACTCCACGAAACCCCCACTCCCCGACCCCCCCACTCTGTGAACCCCTACTCCCAGACTCCCTCACTCCCCGAAACACACACTCCCCGAAACACCCACTCCCCGACCCCCCCACTCCCCGAACCCCTACTCCCAGAATCCTCCACTCCCCGATCCCCTCACTGCCCGACACCCCTCTCCCCGACCCCCCCACAGCCCGAACCCCTACTCCGCAAACCCCTACTCCCAGACTCCCCCACTCGCCGAAACCCCCACTTCCCGACCCCCCAACTCCACGAACCCCTACTCCCCGAAACACCCACTCCCCGATCCACCCACTCCCCAAACACCCCAACTCCCCGAACTCCCACTCCCCGAACCCCTACTCCCCGAAACCCCCACTCCCCGACCCGCCACTCCCGAACCCCACCTCCCAGAATCCCCCACTCCCCGAACTCCTGTTCCCTGAAGCCCCACTCCCCAACCCCACCACTCCCCGAACAACTACTCCCAGACTCCCCCAATCCCCGAACACCCCGACTCCCCGACACCCCACTCCCCGAACCCCTACTCCCAGAATCCACCACTCCCCGACTCCCCCACTCCCCGAAAACCCCACTCCCCGAACCCCACTCCCCGAAAACCTACTCCCAGACTCCCCCATTCCTCGACACCCCACTCCCCGAACCCCTACTCCCCGACCCCCCACTCCCCGATCACCCCACTCCCCGACCCCCACTCCCCTACCACCCACTCCCCGACCCCCACACTCCAAGAATCCCCCACTCCCTGACCCCCCCACTACCTGAAACCCCTACTCCCAGACTCCCCCACTCCCCGACCGTCCACTCCACGAAACCCCCACACCCCGAAACCCCCACTCCCTGAACCTCCAACTCCCCGAACGTCCACTCCCCGAAACCCGACTCCCGCACTCCCCCACTCCACGATCCCCACTCCCCGAACCCCTACTCCCCGAACCCCTACTCCCCAACCTCCCCAGTCCCCGACCCCCCACTCCCTGACCACCCCACTCCCCGAACCCCCACTCCCCGAAACTCTACTCCCAGGCTCCATCACTTCCCGACCCCCCACTCTCCGAACCCCTACTCCCCGACCCCCCACTCCCCGACCCCCACTCCCGTACCCCCCACTCCCCGAAACCCTACTCCCCGAACACCCCCACTCCCCGAACCCCTACTCCACGAAACCCCCACTCCCCGACCCCCCCACTCTGTGAACCCCTACTCCCAGACTCCCTCACTCCCCGAAACACACACTCCCCGAAACACCCACTCCCCGACCCCCCCACTCCCCGAACCCCTACTCCCAGAATCCTCCACTCCCCGATCCCCTCACTGCCCGACACCCCTCTCCCCGACCCCCCCACAGCCCGAACCCCTACTCCGCAATCCCCTACTCCCAGACTCCCCCACTCGCCGAAACCCCCACTTCCCGACCCCCCAACTCCACGAACCCCTACTCCCCGAAACACCCACTCCCTATCCACCCACTCCCCAAACACCCCAACTCCCCGAACTCCCACTCCCCGAACCCCTACTCCCCGAAACCCCCACTCCCCGACCCGCCACTCCCGAACCCCACCTCCCAGAATTCCCCACTCCCCGAACTACTATTCCCTGAAGCCCCACTCGCACATTCCCCCACTCCCCGACACCCCCACTCCCCGAAACCCCCACTCCCCGACTCCCCGAACACCCCACTCCCCGAAACCCCCGCTCCCCGAACCCCGACTCCACGAAACCCTACTCCATAACCCAACCACTCCCCGAACAACTACTCCCAGACTCCCCCAGTCCCCGACACCCCACTCGCCGAACCCCTACTCCCAGAATCCCCGACTCCACGAAAACCCCACACCCCGACCCCCCACTCCCCGAAACCCTACTCCCAGACTCCCCCACTGATCGACACCCCACTCCCCGAACCCCTACTCCGCGATCCCCACACCCCGACCCCCCCACTCCCCGATCCCCACTCCCCTACCACCCACTCCCCGACCCCCCCACTCCAAGAATCCCCCACTCCCTAACCCCCCCACTACCTGAAACACCTACTCCCAGACTCCCCCACTCCCTGACTCCCCCACTCCCCGACCCCCCCCCAACCCCTACTCCCCGACCCCCCCTCTCCCCGACCCCCACTCCCCGAAACCCCACCCCCACTCCCTGACACCCCACCCCCCGAACCACAACTCCCCGAAACCCCCACTCCCCGAACCCACACTCCCCGAACACCACTCCCCCAACCCCTACTCCCTGACTCCCCCAATCCCCAACCCCCCCTCACTTTCCAAAACCCCCACTCTCCGACCCCACCACTCCCCGACCCCCCACTCCCCAAAATCCCCACTTCTCGTCCCCCCACTCCCTGACCCCCACTCCCCGATCCACCACTCCCCGAAACCCCAACTCCCCGAACCCCTACTACCCAACCCCCCACTCCCCGAAACCCCACTTCCCGACCCCCCACTCCAAGAATCCCCCACTCCCTGATCCCCCCACTACCTGAAACCCCTACTCCCAGACTCCCCCACTCCCCGACCGTCCACTCCCCGACCATCCACTCCCCGACCGTCCACTCCCCGAAACCCCCACTCCCCGAAACCCCCACTCCCTGAACCCCCCACTCCCCGAACCCCGACTCCGCGAACCCCTACTCCCAGAATCCCCCACTCCCCGAACTCCTGTTCCCTGAAGCCCCACTCCCCAACCCCACCACTCCCCGAACAACTACTCCCAGACTCCCCCAATCCCCGAACACCCCGACTCCCCGACACCCCACTCCCCGAACCCCTACTCCCAGAATCCACCACTCCCCGACTCCCCCACTCCCCGAAAACCCCACTCCCCGAACCCCACTCCCCGAAAACCTACTCCCAGACTCCCCCATTCCTCGACACCCCACTCCCCGAACCCCTACTCCCCGACCCCCCACTCCCCGATCACCCCACTCCCCGACCCCCACTCCCCTACCACCCACTCCCCGACCCCCACACTCCAAGAATCCCCCACTCCCTGACCCCCCCACTACCTGAAACCCCTACTCCCAGACTCCCCCACTCCCCGACCGTCCACTCCACGAAACCCCCACACCCCGAAACCCCCACTCCCTGAACCTCCAACTCCCCGAACGTCCACTCCCCGAAACCCGACTCCCGCACTCCCCCACTCCACGATCCCCACTCCCCGAACCCCTACTCCCCGAACCCCTACTCCCCAACCTCCCCAGTCCCCGACCCCCCACTCCCTGACCACCCCACTCCCCGAACCCCCACTCCCCGAAACTCTACTCCCAGGCTCCATCACTTCCCGACCCCCCACTCTCCGAACCCCTACTCCCCGACCCCCCACTCCCCGACCCCCACTCCCGTACCCCCCACTCCCCGAAACCCTACTCCCCGAACACCCCCACTCCCCGAACCCCTACTCCACGAAACCCCCACTCCCCGACCCCCCCACTCTGTGAACCCCTACTCCCAGACTCCCTCACTCCCCGAAACACACACTCCCCGAAACACCCACTCCCCGACCCCCCCACTCCCCGAACCCCTACTCCCAGAATCCTCCACTCCCCGATCCCCTCACTGCCCGACACCCCTCTCCCCGACCCCCCCACAGCCCGAACCCCTACTCCGCAAACCCCTACTCCCAGACTCCCCCACTCGCCGAAACCCCCCCAACCCCTACTCCCCGACCCCCCCTCTCCCCGACCCCCACTCCCCGAAACCCCACCCCCACTCCCTGACACCCCACCCCCCGAACCACAACTCCCCGAAACCCCCACTCCCCGAACCCACACTCCCCGAACACCACTCCCCCAACCCCTACTCCCTGACTCCCCCAATCCCCAACCCCCCCTCACTTTCCAAAACCCCCACTCTCCGACCCCACCACTCCCCGACCCCCCACTCCCCAAAATCCCCACTTCTCGTCCCCCCACTCCCTGACCCCCACTCCCCGATCCACCACTCCCCGAAACCCCAACTCCCCGAACCCCTACTACCCAACCCCCCACTCCCCGAAACCCCACTTCCCGACCCCCCACTCCAAGAATCCCCCACTCCCTGATCCCCCCACTACCTGAAACCCCTACTCCCAGACTCCCCCACTCCCCGACCGTCCACTCCCCGACCATCCACTCCCCGACCGTCCACTCCCCGAAACCCCCACTCCCCGAAACCCCCACTCCCTGAACCCCCCACTCCCCGAACCCCGACTCCGCGAACCCCTACTCCCAGAATCCCCCACTCCCCGAACTCCTGTTCCCTGAAGCCCCACTCCCCAACCCCACCACTCCCCGAACAACTACTCCCAGACTCCCCCAATCCCCGAACACCCCGACTCCCCGACACCCCACTCCCCGAACCCCTACTCCCAGAATCCACCACTCCCCGACTCCCCCACTCCCCGAAAACCCCACTCCCCGAACCCCACTCCCCGAAAACCTACTCCCAGACTCCCCCATTCCTCGACACCCCACTCCCCGAACCCCTACTCCCCGACCCCCCACTCCCCGATCACCCCACTCCCCGACCCCCACTCCCCTACCACCCACTCCCCGACCCCCACACTCCAAGAATCCCCCACTCCCTGACCCCCCCACTACCTGAAACCCCTACTCCCAGACTCCCCCACTCCCCGACCGTCCACTCCACGAAACCCCCACACCCCGAAACCCCCACTCCCTGAACCTCCAACTCCCCGAACGTCCACTCCCCGAAACCCGACTCCCGCACTCCCCCACTCCACGATCCCCACTCCCCGAACCCCTACTCCCCGAACCCCTACTCCCCAACCTCCCCAGTCCCCGACCCCCCACTCCCTGACCACCCCACTCCCCGAACCCCCACTCCCCGAAACTCTACTCCCAGGCTCCATCACTTCCCGACCCCCCACTCTCCGAACCCCTACTCCCCGACCCCCCACTCCCCGACCCCCACTCCCGTACCCCCCACTCCCCGAAACCCTACTCCCCGAACACCCCCACTCCCCGAACCCCTACTCCACGAAACCCCCACTCCCCGACCCCCCCACTCTGTGAACCCCTACTCCCAGACTCCCTCACTCCCCGAAACACACACTCCCCGAAACACCCACTCCCCGACCCCCCCACTCCCCGAACCCCTACTCCCAGAATCCTCCACTCCCCGATCCCCTCACTGCCCGACACCCCTCTCCCCGACCCCCCCACAGCCCGAACCCCTACTCCGCAAACCCCTACTCCCAGACTCCCCCACTCGCCGAAACCCCCACTTCCCGACCCCCCAACTCCACGAACCCCTACTCCCCGAAACACCCACTCCCCGATCCACCCACTCCCCAAACACCCCAACTCCCCGAACTCCCACTCCCCGAACCCCTACTCCCCGAAACCCCCACTCCCCGACCCGCCACTCCCGAACCCCACCTCCCAGAATCCCCCACTCCCCGAACTCCTGTTCCCTGAAGCCCCACTCCCCAACCCCACCACTCCCCGAACAACTACTCCCAGACTCCCCCAATCCCCGAACACCCCGACTCCCCGACACCCCACTCCCCGAACCCCTACTCCCAGAATCCACCACTCCCCGACTCCCCCACTCCCCGAAAACTCCACTCCCCGAACCCCACTCCCCGAAAACCTACTCCCAGACTCCCCCATTCCTCGACACCCCACTCCCCGAACCCCTACTCCCCGACCCCCCACTCCCCGATCACCCCACTCCCCGACCCCCACTCCCCTACCACCCACTCCCCGACCCCCACACTCCAAGAATCCCCCACTCCCTGACCCCCCCACTACCTGAAACCCCTACTCCCAGACTCCCCCACTCCCCGACCGTCCACTCCACGAAACCCCCACACCCCGAAACCCCCACTCCCTGAACCTCCAACTCCCCGAACGTCCACTCCCCGAAACCCGACTCCCGCACTCCCCCACTCCACGATCCCCACTCCCCGAACCCCTACTCCCCGAACCCCTACTCCCCAACCTCCCCAGTCCCCGACCCCCCACTCCCTGACCACCCCACTCCCCGAACCCCCACTCCCCGAAACTCTACTCCCAGGCTCCATCACTTCCCGACCCCCCACTCTCCGAACCCCTACTCCCCGACCCCCCACTCCCCGACCCCCACTCCCGTACCCCCCACTCCCCGAAACCCTACTCCCCGAACACCCCCACTCCCCGAACCCCTACTCCACGAAACCCCCACTCCCCGACCCCCCCACTCTGTGAACCCCTACTCCCAGACTCCCTCACTCCCCGAAACACACACTCCCCGAAACACCCACTCCCCGACCCCCCCACTCCCCGAACCCCTACTCCCAGAATCCTCCACTCCCCGATCCCCTCACTGCCCGACACCCCTCTCCCCGACCCCCCCACAGCCCGAACCCCTACTCCGCAATCCCCTACTCCCAGACTCCCCCACTCGCCGAAACCCCCACTTCCCGACCCCCCAACTCCACGAACCCCTACTCCCCGAAACACCCACTCCCTATCCACCCACTCCCCAAACACCCCAACTCCCCGAACTCCCACTCCCCGAACCCCTACTCCCCGAAACCCCCACTCCCCGACCCGCCACTCCCGAACCCCACCTCCCAGAATTCCCCACTCCCCGAACTACTATTCCCTGAAGCCCCACTCGCACATTCCCCCACTCCCCGACACCCCCACTCCCCGAAACCCCCACTCCCCGACTCCCCGAACACCCCACTCCCCGAAACCCCCGCTCCCCGAACCCCGACTCCACGAAACCCTACTCCATAACCCAACCACTCCCCGAACAACTACTCCCAGACTCCCCCAGTCCCCGACACCCCACTCGCCGAACCCCTACTCCCAGAATCCCCGACTCCACGAAAACCCCACACCCCGACCCCCCACTCCCCGAAACCCTACTCCCAGACTCCCCCACTGATCGACACCCCACTCCCCGAACCCCTACTCCGCGATCCCCACACCCCGACCCCCCCACTCCCCGATCCCCACTCCCCTACCACCCACTCCCCGACCCCCCCACTCCAAGAATCCCCCACTCCCTAACCCCCCCACTACCTGAAACACCTACTCCCAGACTCCCCCACTCCCTGACTCCCCCACTCCCCGACCCCCCCCCAACCCCTACTCCCCGACCCCCCCTCTCCCCGACCCCCACTCCCCGAAACCCCACCCCCACTCCCTGACACCCCACCCCCCGAACCACAACTCCCCGAAACCCCCACTCCCCGAACCCACACTCCCCGAACACCACTCCCCCAACCCCTACTCCCTGACTCCCCCAATCCCCAACCCCCCCTCACTTTCCAAAACCCCCACTCTCCGACCCCACCACTCCCCGACCCCCCACTCCCCAAAATCCCCACTTCTCGTCCCCCCACTCCCTGACCCCCACTCCCCGATCCACCACTCCCCGAAACCCCAACTCCCCGAACCCCTACTACCCAACCCCCCACTCCCCGAAACCCCACTTCCCGACCCCCCACTCCAAGAATCCCCCACTCCCTGATCCCCCCACTACCTGAAACCCCTACTCCCAGACTCCCCCACTCCCCGACCGTCCACTCCCCGACCATCCACTCCCCGACCGTCCACTCCCCGAAACCCCCACTCCCCGAAACCCCCACTCCCTGAACCCCCCACTCCCCGAACCCCCACTCCCCGAAACCCGACTCCCAGACTCACCCATTCCCCGACCCTCCAATCCCCGAACCCCTACTCCCCGACCCCCCCACACCCCAACCCTCACTCCCCTAACCCCCACTCCCCGAAACCCCACTCCCCGACCCACCCCCACTCCCTGACCCCCCACCCCCCGAACCCCAACTCCCCGAAACCCCCCACTCCCCAAAATCCCCACTTCTCGTCCCCCCACTCCCTGACCCCCACTCCCCGACCCACCACTCCCCGAAACCCCAACTCCCAGAACCCCTACTACCCAACCCCCCACTCCCCGGAACCCCACTTCCCAACCCCCCACTCCAAGAATCCCCCACTCCCTGACCCCCCCACTACCTGAAACCCCTACTCCCAGACTCCCCCACTCCCCGACCGTCCACTCCCCGACCATCCACTCCCCGACCGTCCACTCCCCGAAACACCCACTCCCCGAAACCCCCACTCCCTGAACCCCCCACTCCCCGAACCCCCACTCCCCGACCCCCCACTCCCCGACCCCCACTCCCGTACCCCCCACTCCCTGAAACCCTACTCCCCGAACACCCCCACTCCCCGAACCCCGACTCCACGAAACCCCCACTCCCCGACCCCCCACTCCCCGAACCCCTACTCCCAGAATCCTCCACTCCCCGATCCCCCCACTGCCCGACACCCCTCTCCCCGACCCCCCCACAGCCCGAATCTCCACTCTTCTAACCCCTACTTCCAGACTCCCCCACTCCCCGAACCCCTACTCCCCGAAACACCCACTCCCCGAACCCCCACTCCGCAAACCCCCACTGCCCGACTCCCCACTCCCCGAACACCCCACTCCCCGAAACCCTACTCCCCAACCCCACCACTCCCCGAACAACTACTCCCAGACTCCCCCACTCCCTGACCCCCCAATCCCCGAACACCCCGACTCCCCGACACCCAACTCCCCGAACCCCTACTCCCAGAATCCCCCACTCCCCGACTCCCCCACTCCCCGAAAACCCCACTCCCCAACCCCCCACTCCCCGAAACCCTACTCCCAGATTCCCCCACTCCTTGACACCCCACTCCCCGAACCCCTACTCCCCGACCCCCCACTCCCCGACCCCCCACTCCCCGACCCCCACTCACCTACCACCAACTCCCCGACCCCCGCACTCCAAGAATCCCCCACTCCCTGACCCCCCCCCCACTACCTGAAACCCCAACTCACAGACTCCCCCGCTCCCCAACCGTCCACGCCACGAAACCCCCACTCCCCGAAACCCCCACTCCCTGAACCCCCAACTCCCCGAAACCCTACTCCCCGAAACCCGACTCCCAGACTCCCCCACTCCCCGAACTCCCAATCCCCGAACCCCTACTCCCCGAACCCCTACTCCCCAACCTCCCCAGACCCCGAACCCCACTCCCTGACCAACCCACACCCCGAAACCCCCACTCCCCGACCCCCCACACCCCGAACCCCTACTCCCAGAATCCTCCACTCCCCGACCCCCCCACTGCCCGATCCCCCTCTCCCCGACCCCCACACAGCCCGAATCCCCACTCTGCGAACCCCTACTCCCAGACTCCCCCACTCCCCGAAACCCCCACTCCCCGAACCCCGACTCCGCGAACCCCTACTCCCAGACTTCCCCACTCCCCGAAACCCCCACTTCCCGACCCCCCACTCCACGAACCCCTACTCCCCGAAACACCCACTACCCGAACCCCCACTCTGCAAACGCCTACTCCCAGACTCCCCCACTCCCCGATCCACCCACTCCCCAAACACCCCAACTCCCCGAATCCCCACTCCACGAACCCCTACTCCCCGAAACCCCCACTCCCCGACCCCCCTTTCCCCGAAACCCTACTCCGCAACCCCACCACTCCCCGAACAAGTACTCCCAGACTCCCCCAATCCCCGAACACCCCGACTCCCCGACACCCCACTCCCCGAAACCCTACTCCCAGACTCCCCCACTCCTCGACACCCCACTCCCCGAACCCCGACTGCGCGAACCCCTACTCCCCGACCCCCCCACTCCCCGACCCCAACTCCCCGACTCCCCACTCCACGAACCCCTACTCCCCGAAACACCCACTCCCCGAACCCCCACTCCGGAAACCCCTACTCCCAGACTCGCCCACTCCCCGATCCACCCACACCCCAAACACCCAAACTCCCCGAACCCCCACTCCCCGAACCCCTACTCCACGAACCCCCACTCCCCGAACCCCTATTCCCAGAATCCCCCACTCCCCGAACTACTATTCCCTGAAGCCCCACTCCCCGACACCCCCACTCCCCGACACCCCCACTCCCCGACTCCCCACTCCCCGAAACCTCGACTCCCCGAACACCTACTCCCCGAAACCCTACTCCCCAACCCCACCACGCCCCGAACAACCAATCCCAGACTCCCCCAATGCCCGAACGCCCCGACTCCCCGACACCCCACTCCCCGAACCACTACTCCCAGAATCCCCCACTCCCCGACTCCCCCACTCCCCGAAAACCCCACTCCCCGAACCCCACTCCCCGAAAACCTACTCCCAGACTCCCCCACTCCTCGACACCCCACTCCCCGAACCCCCACTCCCCTACAACCCACTCCCCGACCCCCACACTCCAAGAATCCCCCACTCCCTGACCTCCCCACTACCTGAAACCCCTACTCCCAGACTCCCCCACTCCCCGACCCCCCCACTGCCCGATCCCCCTCTCCCCGACCCCCACACAGCCCGAATCCCCACTCTGCGAACCCCTACTCCCAGACTCCCCCACTCCCCGAAACCCCCACTCCCCGAACCCCGACTCCGCGAACCCCTACTCCCAGACTTCCCCACTCCCCGAAACCCCCACTTCCCGACCCCCCACTCCACGAACCCCTACTCTCCGAAACACCCACTACCCGAACCCCCACTCTGCAAACGCCTACTCCCAGACTCCCCCACTCCCCGATCCACCCACTCCCCAAACACCCCAACTCCCCGAATCCCCACTCCACGAACCCCTACTCCCCGAAACCCCCACTCCCCGACCCCCCTTTCCCCGAAACCCTACTCCGCAACCCCACCACTCCCCGAACAAGTACTCCCAGACTCCCCCAATCCCCGAACACCCCGACTCCCCGACACCCCACTCCCCGAAACCCTACTCCCAGACTCCCCCACTCCTCGACACCCCACTCCCCGAACCCCGACTGCGCGAACCCCTACTCCCCGACCCCCCCACTCCCCGACCCCAACTCCCCGACTCCCCACTCCACGAACCCCTACTCCCCGAAACACCCACTCCCCGAACCCCCACTCCGGAAACCCCTACTCCCAGACTCGCCCACTCCCCGATCCACCCACACCCCAAACACCCAAACTCCCCGAACCCCCACTCCCCGAACCCCTACTCCACGAACCCCCACTCCCCGAACCCCTATTCCCAGAATCCCCCACTCCCCGAACTACTATTCCCTGAAGCCCCACTCCCCGACACCCCCACTCCCCGACACCCCCACTCCCCGACTCCCCACTCCCCGAAACCTCGACTCCCCGAACCCCTACTCCCCGAAACCCTACTCCCCAACCCCACCACGCCCCGAACAACCAATCCCAGACTCCCCCAATGCCCGAACGCCCCGACTCCCCGACACCCCACTCCCCGAACCACTACTCCCAGAATCCCCCACTCCCCGACTCCCCCACTCCCCGAAAACCCCACTCCCCGAACCCCACTCCCCGAAAACCTACTCCCAGACTCCCCCACTCCTCGACACCCCACTCCCCGAACCCCCACTCCCCTACAACCCACTCCCCGACCCCCACACTCCAAGAATCCCCCACTCCCTGACCTCCCCACTACCTGAAACCCCTACTCCCAGACTCCCCCACTCCCCGACCGTCCACTCCACGAAACCCCCACTCCCCGAAACCCCCACTCCCTGAACCCCCAACTCCCCGAACCCCCACTCCCCGAGACCCGACTCCCAGACTCCCCCACTCCCCGACACCCCACTAACCGAACCCCTACTCCCCGAACCCCTACTCCCCGACCCCCCACTCCCCGAACCCCTACTCCCAGAATCCTCCACTCCCCGACCCCCCCATTGCCCGATCCCCCTCTCCCCGACCCCCACACAGCCCGAATCCCCACTCCCTGACCCCCCAATCCCCGAACCCCCACTCCCCGAACACCTCCACTCCCCGAACCCCTACTCCCCGAAACCCCCACTCCCCGACCCGCTACTCCCAGAATCCTCCACTCCCCGACCCCCCCACTGCCCGATCCCCCTCTCCCCGACCCCCACACAGCCCGAATCCCCACTCTGCGAACCCCTACTCCAAGACTCCCCCACTCCCCGAAACCCCCACTCCACGAACCCCGACTCCGCGAATCCCTACTCCCAGACTTCCCCACTCCCCGAAACCCCCACTTCCCGACCCCCCACTCCACGAACCCCTACTCCCAGTCCACCCCACTCCCCGATCCACCCACTCCCCAAACACCCCAACTCCCCGAACCCCCACTCCCCGAACCCGTGCTCCCCGAAACCCCCACTCCCCGATCCCCCACTCCCCGAACCCCTACTCCCAGAATCCCCCACTCCCCGAACTCCTGTTCCCTGAAGCCCCACTCCCCAACCCCACCACTCCCCGAACAACTACTCCCAGACTCCCCCAATCCCCGAACACCCCGACTCCCCGACACCCCACTCCCCGAACCCCTACTCCCAGAATCCACCACTCCCCGACTCCCCCACTCCCCGAAAACCCCACTCCCCGAACCCCACTCCCCGAAAACCTACTCCCAGACTCCCCCATTCCTCGACACCCCACTCCCCGAACCCCTACTCCCCGACCTCCCACTCGCCGATCACCCCACTCCCCGACCCCCACTCCCCTACCACCCACTCCCCGACCCCCACACTCCAAGAATCCCCCATTCCCTGACCCCCCCACTACCTGAAACCCCTACACCCAGACTCCCCCACTCCCCGACCGTCCACTCCACGAAACCCCCACACCCCGAAACCCCCACTCCCTGAACCTCCAACTCCCCGAACGTCCACTCCCGGAAACCCGACTCCCGCACTCCCCCACTCCACGATCCCCACTCCCCGAACCCCTACTCCCCAACCTCCCCAGTCCCCGACCCCCCACTCCCTGACCACCCCACTCCCCGAACCCCCACTCCCCGAAACTCTACTCCCAGGCTCCATCACTTCCCGACCCCCCACTCTCCGAACCCCTACTCCCCGACCCCCCACTCCCCGACCCCCACTCCCGTACCCCCCACTCCCCGAAACCCTACTCCCCGAACACCCCCACTCCCCGAACCCCTACTCCACGAAACCCCCACTCCCCGACCCCCCCACTCTGCGAACCCCTACTCCCAGACTCCCTCACTCCCCGAAACACACACTCCCCGAAACACCCACTCCCCGACCCCCCCACTCCCCGAACCCCTACTCCCAGAATCCTCCACTCCCCGATCCCCTCACTGCCCGACACCCCTCTCCCCGACCCCCCCACAGCCCGAACCCCTACTCCGCAAACCCCTACTCCCAGACTCCCCCACTCGCCGAAACCCCCACTTCCCGACCCCCCAACTCCACGAACCCCTACTCCCCGAAACACCCACTCCCCGAACCCCCACTCCGCAAACCCCTACTCCCAGACTCCCCCACTCCCCGATCCACCCATTCCCCAAACACCCCAACTCCCCGAACTCCCACTCCCCGAACCCCTACTCCCCGAAACCCCCACTCCCCGACCCGCCACTCCCGAACCCCACCTCCCAGAATTCCCCACTCCCCGAACTACTATTCCCTGAAGCCCCACTCGCACATTCCCCCACTCCCCGACACCCCCACTCCCCGAAACCCCCACTCCCCGACTCCCCGAACACCCCACTCCCCGAAACCCCCGCTCCCCGAACCCCGACTCCACGAAACCCTACTCCATAACCCAACCACTCCCCGAACAACTACTCCCAGACTCCCCCAGTCCCCGACACCCCACTCGCCGAACCCCTACTCCCAGAATCCCCGACTCCCCGAAAACCCCACTCCCCGAAAACCCCACACCCCGACCCCCCACTCCCCGAAACCCTACTCCCAGACTCCCCCACTGATCGACACCCCACTCCCCGAACCCCTACTCCGCGATCCCCACACCCCGACCCCCCCACTCCCCGATCCCCACTCCCCTACCACCCACTCCCCGACCCCCCCACTCCAAGAATCCCCCACTCCCTAACCCCCCCACTACCTGAAACACCTACTCCCAGACTCCCCCACTCCCTGACTCCCCCACTCCCCGACCCCCCCCAACCCCTACTCCCTGACCCCCACTCCCCGATCCACCACTCCCCGAAACCCCAACTCCCCAAACCCCTACTACCCAACCCCCCACTCCCCGGAACCCCACTTCCCAACCCCCCACTCCAAGAATCCCCCACTCCCTGACCCCCCCACTACCTGAAACCCCTACTCCCAGACTCCCCCACTCCCCGACCGTCCACTCCCAGACCATCTACTCCCCGACCGTCCACTCCCCGAAACCCCCACTCCCCGAAACCCCCACTCCCTGAACCCCCCACTCTCCGAACCCCCACTCCCCGAAACCCGACTCCCAGACTCACCCACTCCCCGACCCTCCACTCCCCGAACCCCTACTCCCCGACCCCCCCACTCCCCGATCCTCACTTCCCTAACCCCCACTCCCCGAAACCTCCACTCTCCGACACCCCCACTCCCCGACCCCCCACTCCCTGAAATCCCCACTCCTCGTCTCCCCACTCCCTGACCCCCACTCCCCGACCCACCACTCCCCGAAACCCCAACTCCCCGAATCCCTACTACCCAACCCCCCACTCCCCGAACCCCCACTTCACGACCCCCCAACTCCCAGAATCCCCCACTCCCCGACCCCCCCACACCCCGAAACTCCCACTCCCCAACCCCCCACTCCCAGAACCCACCACTCCCCGAAACGCCCACTCCCCGAAAACCCCCACCCCCCGAAACCCCCACTCCCTGAAACCCCCACTCCCCGAAACCCCCACTCCCCGACCCCCCACTCCACAAACCCCTACTCCCAGACTCCCCCACTCCCTAAAACCCCCACTTCCCGACCCCCCACTCCCCGAACCACAACTCCCCGAAACACCCACTCCCCGACCCTCCACTCCGCAAACCCCTACTCCCAGAATCCCCCACTCCCCAATTACCCCCACTCCCTGAACCACCACTCCCCGAACCCCTACTCCCCGAAACCCCCTCTCCCCGACCTCCCACTCACCGAACCCCTACTCCCAGAATCCACCACTCCCCGAACAACTATTCCCTGAAGACCCCACTCCCCGACACCCCCACTCACCGACACCCCTACTCCCCGAAACCCCCACTCCCCGACTTCCCACTCCCCGAACACCCTACTCCCCGAAACACCACTCCCCGAACCCCTACTCCCCGAAACCCTACTCCCCATCCCCACCACTCCCCGAACAACTACTCCCACACTCCCCCACTCCCCGACCCACCACTCCCCGAACACCCCGACTACCCGACCCCCCACTCTCCGAAACCCCCACTCCCCGACACCCCACTCCCCGAACTCCTACTCCCAGAATCTCCCACTCCCCGATCCCCTCACTGCCCGACACCCCTCTCCCCGACCCCCCCACAGCCCGAACCCCTACTCCGCAAACCCCTACTCCCAGACTCCCCCACTCGCCGAAACCCCCACTTCCCGACCCCCCCACTCCACGAACCCCTACTCCCCGAAACACCCACTCCCCGAACCCCCACTCCGCAAACCCCTACTCCCAGACTCCCCCACTCCCCGATCCACCCACTCCCCAAACACCCCAACTCCCCGAACTCCCACTCCCCGAACCCCTACTCCCCGAAACCCCCACTCCCCGACCCGCCACTCCCGAACCCCTACTCCCAGAATTCCCCACTCCCCGAACTACTATTCCCTGAAGCCCCACTCGCACATTCCCCCACTCCCCGACACCCCCACTCCCCGAAACCCCCACTCCCCGACTCCCCGAGCACCCCACTCCCCGAAACCCCCGCTCCCCGAACCCCGACTCCACGAAACCCTACTCCACAACCCCACCACTCCCCGAACAACTATTCCCAGACTCCCCCAGTCCCCGACACCCCACTCGCCGAACCCCTACTCCCAGAATCCCCGACTCCCCGAAAACCCCACTCCCCGAAAACCCCACACCCCGACCCCCCACTCCCCGAAACCCTACTCCCAGACTCCCCCACAGATCGACACCCCACTCCCCGAACCCCTACTCCGCGATCCCCACACCCCGACCCCCCCCCACTCCCCGATCCCCACTCCCCTACCACCCACTCCCCGACCCCGCCACTCCAAGAATCCCCCACTCCCTAACCCCCCACTACCTGAAACACCTACTCCCAGACTCCCCCACTCCCTGACTCCCCCACTCCCCGACCCCCCCCCAACCCCTACTCCCCGACCCCCCTCTCCCCGACCCCCACTCCCCGAAACCCCACCCCCACTCCCTGACACCCCACCCCCCGAACCACAACTCCCCGAAACCCCCACTCCCCGAACCCACACTCCCCGAACACCACTCCCCCAACCCCTACTCCCTGACTCCCCCAATCCCCAACCCCCCCTCACTTTCCAAAACCCCCACTCTCCGACCCCACCAATCCCCGACCCCCCACTCCCCAAAATCCCCACTTCTCGTCCCCCCACTCCCTGACCCCCACTCCCCGATCCACCACTCCCCGAAACCCCAACTCCCCGAACCACTACTACCCAACCCCCCACTCCCCGAAACCCCACTTCCCGACCCCCCACTCCAAGAATCCCCCACTCCCTGATCCCCCCACTACCTGAAACCCCTACTCCCAGACTCCCCCACTCCCCGACCGTCCACTCCCCGACCATCCACTCCCCGACCGTCCACTCCCCGAAACCCCCACTCCCCGAAACCCCCACTCCCTGAACCCCCCACTCCCCGAACCCCCACTCCCCGAAACCCGACTCCCAGACTCACCCACTCCCCGACCCTCCAATCCCCGAACCCCTACTCCCCGACCCCCCCACACCCCAACCCTCACTCCCCTAACCCCCACTCCCCGAAACCCCACTCCCCGACCCACCCCCACTCCCTGACCCCCCAGCCCCCGAACCCCAACTCCCCGAAACCCCCCACTCCCCAAAATCCCCACTTCTCGTCCCCCCACTCCCTGACCCCCACTCCCCGACCCACCACTCCCCGAAACCCCAACTCCCAGAACCCCTACTACCCAACCCCCCACTCCCCGAAACCCCACTTCCCAACCCCCCACTCCAAGAATCCCCCACTCCCTGACCCCCCCACTACCTGAAACCCCTACTCCCAGACTCCCCCACTCCCCGACCGTCCACTCCCCGACCATCCACTCCCCGACACCCCCACTCACCGACACCCCTACTCCCCGAAACCCCCACTCCCCGACTCCCCACTCCCCGAACACCCCACTCCCCGAAACACCACTCCCCGAACCCCTACTCCCCGAAACCCTACTCCCCATCCCCACCACTCCCCGAACAACTACTCCCACACTCCCCCACTCCCCGACCCACCACTCCCCGAACACCCCGACTACCCGACCCCCCACTCTCCGAAACCCCCACTCCCCGGCACCCCACTCCCCGAACTCCTACTCCCAGAATCTCCCACTCCCCGAACCCCTACTTCCCGACCCCCCACTTCCCGACCCCCCCTCTTCCCGACCCACACTCCCCTACCCCCCACTCCCCGACCCCCCCACCCCAAGAATCCTCCACTCCCTGACACACCCCAGTCCCTGAAATCCCTACTCCCAGGCTCTCCCACTCCCCGACCGTCCAATCCCCGAAACCCCCACTCACCGACCCCCACCCCGAATCCCTACTCCCCAACCCCCCCAGTCCCCGACCCCCCACTCCCTGACCCCCCCAACTCCCCGAACCCCCACTCCCCGAAACCCTACTCCCAGACTTCACCACTGCCCGACCCCCCACTCCCCGAAACCCCACTCCCCGACCACCCACACCCCGAACCCCTACTCCCAGAATTCTCCAATCCCCGACTCCCCCACTCCCCGAAACCCTACTCCCAGACTCCCCCACTCCTCGACATCCCACTCCCCGAACCCCTACTCCCCGACCCCCCACTCCCCGACCCCCCCACTCCCCGACCCCCACTCCCCTACCACCAACTCCCCGACCCCCGCACTCCAAGAATCCCCCACTCCCTGACCCCCCCACTACCTGAAACCCCTACTCACAGACTCCCCCGCTCCCCAACCGTCCACTCCATGAAACCCCCACTCCCCGAAACCCCCACTCCCTGAACCCCCAACTCCCCGAACCCCCACTCCCCGAAACCCGACTCCCAGACTCCCCCACTCCCCGAAGCCAAAATCCCCGAACCCCTACTCTCCGAACCCCGACTCCCCAACCTCCCCAGACCCCGAACCCCACTCCCTGACCACCCCACTCCCCGAACCCACACTCCCCGAACACCTCCACTCCCCGAACGCCTACTCCCCGAAACCCCCACTCCCCGACCCCCCACTCCCCGAACCCCTACTCGCAGAATCCTCCACTCCCCGACCCCCCCACTGCCCGATCCCCCTCTCCCCGACTCCCACACAGCCCGAATCCCCACTCTGCGAACCCCTATTCCCAGACTCCCCCACTCCCCGAAACCCCCACTCCCCGAACCCCGACTGCGCGAACCCCTACTCCCAGAATCCCCCACGCCCCGAACTACTATTCCCTGAAGCCCCACTCCCCGACAGCCCCACTCCACGACTCCCCACTCCCCGAACCCCTACTCCCCGAAATCCTACTCCCCAACCCCACCACTCCCCGAACAACTACTCCCAGACTCCCCCAATCCCCGAACACCCCGACTCCCCGAACCCCTACTCCCCGAACCCCCACTCCCCGACCCCCCACTCCCCGACCTCCACTCCCCTACCACCCACTCCCCGACCCCCACACTCCAAGAATCCCCCACTCCCTGACCCCCCCCACTACCTGAAACCCCTACTCACAGACTCCCCCACTCCCCGACCGTCCATTACACGAAATCCCCACTCCCCGAAACCCCCACTCCCTGAACCCCCAACTCCCGGAACGCCCACTCCCCGAAACCCGACTCCCAGACTCCCCCACTCCCCGACCCCCCACTCCCCGAACACCCCAACTCCCCTTACCCCCACTCCCCGACACCCCCACTCCCCGAAACCCCCACTCCCCGACTCCCCACTCCCCGAACATCCCACTCCCCGAAACCCTACTCGCCAACCCCACCACTCCCCGAACAACTACTCCCAGACTCCCCCACTCCCCGACACCCCACTCCCCGAACCCCTACTCCCAGAATCCCCCACTGCCCGACTCCCCCACTCCCCGAAAACCCCACTCCCCGACCCCCCACTCCCCGACCCCCCCACTCCCCGACCCCCACTCCCCTACCACCAACTCCCCGACCCCCGCACTCCAAGAATCCCCCACTCCCTGACCCCCCCACTACCTGAAACCCCTACTCACAGACTCCCCCGCTCCCCAAACGTCCACTCCATGAAACCCCCACTCCCAGAAACCCCCACTCCCTGAACCCCCAACTCCCCGAACCCCCACTCCCCGAAACCGGACTCCCAGACTCCCCCACTCCCCGAACCCAAAATCCCCGAACCCCTACTCTCCGAACCCCTACTCCCCAACCTCCCCAGACCCCGAACCCCACTCCCTGACCACCCCACTCCCCGAACCCACACTCCCCGAACACCTCCACTCCCCGAACGCCTACTCCCCGAAACCCCCACTCCCCGACCCCCCACTCCCCGAACCCCTACTCGCAGAATCCTCCACTCCCCGACCCCCCCACTGCCCGATCCCCCTCTCCCCGACTCCCACACAGCCCGAATCCCCACTCTGCGAACCCCTACTCCCAGACTCCCCCACTCCCCGAAACCCCCACTCCCCGAACCCCGACTGCGCGAACCCCTACTCCCAGAATCCCCCACTCCCCGAACTACTATTCCCTGAAGCCACACTCCCCGACAGCCCCACTCCCCGACTCCCCACTCCCCGAACCCCTACTCCCCGAAATCCTACTCCCCAACCCCACCACTCCCCGAACAACTACTCCCAGACTCCCCCAATCCCCGAACACCCCGACTCCCCGAACCCCTACTCCCCGAACCCCCACTCCCCGACCCCCCCACTCCCCGACCTCCACTCCCCTACCACTAACTCCCCGACCCCCACACTCCAAGAATCCCCCACTCCCTGACCCCCCCACTACCTGAAACCCCTACTCACAGACTCCCCCACTCCCCGACCGTCCACTACACGAAATCCCCACTCCCCGGAACCCCCACTCCCTGAACCCACAACTCCCCGAACGCCCACTCCCCGAAACCCGACTCCCAGACTCCCCCACTCCCCGACCCCCCACTCCCCGAACACCCCAACTCCCCGTACCCCCACTCCCCGACACCCCCACTCCCCGAAACCCCCACTCCCCGACTCCCCACTCCCCGAACATCCCACTCCCCGAAACCCTACTCGCCAACCCCACCACTCCCCGAACAACTACTCCCAGACTCCCCCACTCCCCGACACCCCACTCCCCGAACCCCTACTCCCAGAATCCCCCACTCCCCGACTCCCCCACTCCCCGACAACCCCACTCCCCGACCCCCCACTCCCCGAAACCCTACTCCCAGACTCCCCCACTCCTCGACATCCCACTCCCCGAACCCCTACTCCCCGAGCCCCCACTCCCCGACCCCCCACTCCCCGACCCCCACTCCCCTACCACCCACTCCCGACCCCCGCACTCCAAGAATCCCCCACTCCCTGACCCCCCCACTACCTGAAACCCCTACTCACAGACTCCCCCGCTCCCCAACCGTCCACTCCATGAAACCCCCACTCCCCGAAACCCCCACTCCCTGAACCCCCAACTCCCCGAACCCCCACTCCCCGAAACCCGACTCCCAGACTCCCCCACTCCCCGAACCCAAAATCCCCGAACCCCTATTCTCCGAACCCCTACTCCCCAACGTTCCCCAGACCCCGAACCCCACTCCCTGACCACCCCACTCCCCGAACCCACACTCCCCGAACACCTCCACTCCCCGAACGCCTACTCCCCGAAACCCCCACTACCCGACCCCCCACTCCCCGAACCCCTACTCGCAGAATCCTCCACACCCCGACCCCCCCACTGCCCGATCCCCCTCTCCCCGACTCCCACACAGCCCGAATCCCCACTCTGCGAACCCCTACTCCCAGACTCCCCCACTCCCCGAAACCCACACTCCTCGAACCCCGATTGCACGAACCCCTACTCCCAGAATCCCCCACTCCCCGAACTACTATTCCCTGAAGCCCCACTCCCCGACAGCCCCACTCCCCGACTCCCCACTCCCCGAACCCCTACTCCCCGAAATCCTACTCCCCAACCCCACCACTCCCCGAACAACTACTCCCAGACTCCCCCAATCCCCGAACACCCCGACTCCCCGAACCCCTACTCCCCGAACCCCCACTCCCCGACCCCCCCACTCCCCGACCTCCACTCCCCTACCACCCACTCCCCGACCCCCACACTCCAAGAATCCCCCACTCCCTGACCCCCCCACAACCTGAAACCCCTACTCACAGACTCCCCCACTCCCCGACCGTCCACTACACGAAATCCCCACTCCCCGACCCCCCACTCCCCGAACACCCCAACTCCCCGTACCCCCACTCCCCGACACCCCCACTCCCCGAAACCCCCACTCCCCGACTCCCCACTCCCCGAACATCCCACTCCCCGAAACCCTAATCGCCAACCCCACCACTCCCCGAACAACTACTCCCAGACTCCCCCACTCCCCGACACCCCACTCCCCGAACCCCTACTCCCCGAAACCCCCACTACCCGACCCCCCACTCCCCGAACCCCTACTCGCAGAATCCTCCACTCCCAGACTCCCCCACTCCCCGATCTACCCACTCCCCAAACACCCCAACTCCCCGAACCCCCACTCCCCGAACCCCTACTCCCCTAAACCCCCACTCCCCGACCCACCACTCCCCGAACCCCTACTCCCAGAATCCCCCACTCCCCGAACTACTATTCCCTGAAGCCCTACTTCCCGACACCCCCACTCCCCGACTCCCCACTCCCCGAACACCCCACTCCCCGAACCCCTACTCCCCGAAACCCTACTCCCCAACCCCACCACTCCCCGAACAACTACTCCCAGACTCCCCGACTCCCCGAACACCCCGACTCCCCGAACCCCTACTCCCCGAACCCCCACTCCCCGACACCCCCACTCCCCGACCCCCACTCCCCTACCACCCACTCCCCGACCCCCACACTCCAAGAATCCCCCACTCCCTGACCCCCCCACGACCTGAAACCCCTACTCACAGACTCCCCCACTCCCCGATCGTCCACTCCACGAAACCCCCACTCCCCGAAACCCCCACTCCCTGAACCCCCAACTCCCCGAACCCCCACTCCCCGAACCCCGACTCCCAGACTCCCCCACTCCCCGACCCCCCACTCCCCGGACCACTACTCCCCGAACCCCTACTCCCCAACCTCCCCAGTACCGACCCCCCACTCCCTGACCACCCCACTCCCCGAACCCGCACTCCCCGAAACTCTACTCCCAGGCTCCACCACTCCCCGACCCCCCACTCTCCGAACTCCTACTCCCCGACCCCCCACTCCCCGACCCCCACTCCCCGAACCCCTACTCCCAGAATCCTCCACTCCCCGACCCCCCCACTGCCCGACACCCCTCTCCCCGACCTCCCCACATCCCGAATCCCCACTCTGCGAACCCCTACTCCCAGACTCCCCCACTCCCCGAAACCCCCACTCCCCGAAAACCCCACTCCCCGACCCCCACACTCATCGAACCCCGACTCCACGAACCCCTACTCCCCGAAACACCCACTCCCCGAACCCCCACTCCGCAAACCCCTACTCCCAGACTCCCCCACTCCCCGATCCACTCACTCCCCAAACACCCCAACTCCCCGTACGCCCACTCCCCGACACCCCCACTCCCCGAAACCCCCACTCCCCGACTCCCCACTCCCCGAACACCCCACTCCCCGAAACCCTACTCGCCAACCCCACCACTCCCCGAACAAGGACTCCCAGACTCCCCCACTCCCTGACCCCCCAATCCCCGAACACCCCGACTCCCCGACACCCCACTCCCCGAACCCCTACTCCCAGAATCCCCCACTCCCCGACTCCCCCACTCCCCGAAAACCCCACTCCCCGAAAACCCCACTCCCCGACCCCCCACTCCCCGAAACTCTACTCCCCGACCCCCACTCCCCTACCACCAACTCCCCGACCCCCGCACTCCAAGAATCCCCCACTCCCTGACCCCCCCACTACCTGAAACCCCTACTCACAGACTCCCCCGTTCCCCAACCGTCCACTCCATGAAACCCCCACTCCCCGAAACCCCCACTCCCTGAACCCCCAACTCCCCGAACCCCCACTCCCCGAAACCCGAATCCCAGACTCCCCCACTCCCCGAACCCAAAATCCCCGAACCCCTACTCTCCGAACCCCTACTCCCCAACCTCCCCAGACCCCGAACCCCACTCCCTGACCACCCCACACCCCGAACCCCCACTCCCCGAACGCCTCCACTCCCCGAACGCCTACTCCCCGAAACCTCCACTCCCCGACCCACCACTCCCCGAACCCCTACTCCCAGAATCCTCCACTCCCCGACCCCCCCACTGCCCGATCCCCCTCTCCCCGACCCCCACACAGCCCGAATCCCCACTCTGCGAACCCCTACTCCCAGACTCCCCCACTCCCCGAAACCCCCACTCCCCGAACCCCGACTGCACGAACCCCTACTCCCAGAATCCCCCACTCCCCGACTCCCCACTCCCCGAACATCCCACTCCCCGAAACCCTACTCGCCAACCCCACCACTCCCCGAACAACTACTCCCAGACTCCCCCACTCCCCGACACCCCACTCCCCGAACCCCTACTCCCAGAATCCCCCACTGCCCGACTCCCCCACTCCCCGAAAACCCCACTCCCCGACCCCCCACTCCCCGAAACCCTACTCCCAGACTCCCCCACTCCTCGACATCCCACTCCCCGAACCCCTACTCCCCGAATCCCCACTCCCCGACCCCCCCACTCCCCGACCTCCACTCCCCTACCACTAACTCCCCGACCCCCACACTCCAAGAATCCCCCACTCCCTGACCCCCCCACTACCTGAAACCCCTACTCACAGACTCCCCCACTCCCCGACCGTCCACTACACGAAATCCCCACTCCCCGGAACCCCCACTCCCTGAACCCCCAACTCCCCGAACGCCCACTCCCCGAAACCCGACTCCCAGACTCCCCCACTCCCCGACCCCCCACTCCCCGAACACCCCAACTCCCCGTACCCCCACTCCCCGACACCCCCACTCCCCGAAACCCCCACTCCCCGACTCCCCACTCCCCGAACATC
>NW_027250755.1:0-2500 GCF_044704955.1 Pristiophorus japonicus
GCTGAACTCGGGCAGGTCTGCCGATTTCCCGACTCCTTTCGGGGCCTAATCGCGTCGCGCGAGCCGCCTGGCGCGATCGGGGACCATGCCCCGGCCTCTGCCAGGCCTCGGGCAGCCGCTTTTGAAGCCCGACCAAAAACCCGAAAAATGGGCAAAAAGGGAATAAATTCCCGCCCAAAAAGGGTGAATAGTCGGTTGGGCGGCAGCCCTGGTCGGTCTCTGCAGACCTGGAGGCTCGAGACGTTTGTTTGGAAAACTCACCAAGTCTCGATTCTGCCACCTCCTACCTCTGTGCAGATACCCCGCCAACCCCCAAGGACAGAAATGACAAGTGTCAAGTTGGCGGGGCGTCGGGCCACCTGCTGCCGGCCATGAGCATCCAAATCCCCGCAAAAGGGGCATTTTCATTTCTTCATCGGGACTTCCGGCAATTTCCAAGGTTCAACTCATTAACGTTGTTCGCAGACACTTGCCAGAAAATGCAAGTGGCCACTTTGCCGGGCCGACTCGCTTGCCCAAGCGGGAAACCATCAACCGAAGGCCCGGTAAGGCGGCCGAATCTGACCTCATAGACTTCCACACAACGGGACTTTTGACTTTCCCGGCCGCGGGTGGCCTCCACCCGGCCTCAGCCATCAGCCCTGCCTGCCTCCAGCCGCCTTCTGGTTAATGAGTTATCCAGCCTGGCACTTCGGTTGCGCCAGCGAGACCAAGTCTCGGCTTTGGTTATTGATTTGAGCCGAACCGACCTGCCCCCCGCCACCGCGGGCTGAACTCGGGCAGGTCTGCCGATTTCCCGACTCCTTTCGGGGCCTAATCGGGTCGCGCGAGCCGCCTGGCGCGATCGGGGCCCATGCCCCGGCCTCTGCCAGGCCTCGGGCAGCCGCTTTTGAAGCCCGACCAAAAACCCGAAAAATGGGCAAAAAGGGAATAAATTCCCGCCCAAAAAGGGTGAATAGTCGGTTGGGCGGCAGCCCTGGTCGGTCTCTGCAGACCTGGAGGCTCGAGACGTTTGTTTGGAAAACTCACCAAGTCTCGATTCTGCCACCTCCTACCTCTGTGCAGATACCCCGCCAACCCCCAAGGACAGAAATGACAAGTGTCAAGTTGGCGGGGCGTCGGGCCACCTGCTGCCGGCCATGAGCATCCAAATCCCCGCAAAAGGGGCATTTTCATTTCTTCATCGGGACTTCCGACAATTGCCGAGGTTCAACTCATTAACGTTGTTCGCAGACACTTGCCAGAAAATGCAAGTGGCCACTTTGCCGGGCCGACTCGCTTGCCCAAGCGGGAAACCATCAACCGAAGGCCCGGTAAGGCGGCCGAATCTGACCTCATAGACTTCCACACAACGGGACTTTTGACTTTCCCGGCCGCGGGTGGCCTCCACCCGGCCTCAGCCATCAGCCCTGCCTGCCTCCAGCCGCCTTCTGGTTAATGAGTTATCCAGCCTGGCACTTCGGTTGCGCCAGCGAGACCAAGTCTCGGCTTTGGTTAATGATTTGAGCCGAACCGACCTGCCCCCCGCCTCCCCCGGGCTGAACTCGGGCAGGTCTGCCGATTTCCCGACTCCTTTCGGGGCCTAATCGCGTCGCGCGAGCCGCCTGGCGCGATCGGGGACCATGCCCCGGCCTCTGCCAGGCCTCGGGCAGCCGCTTTTGAAGCCCGACCAAAAACCCGAAAAATGGGCAAAAAGGGAATAAATTCCCGCCCAAAAAGGGTGAATAGTCGGTTGGGCGGCAGCCCTGGTCGGTCTCTGCAGACCTGGAGGCTCGAGACGTTTGTTTGGAAAACTCACCAAGTCTCGATTCTGCCACCTCCTACCTCTGTGCAGATACCCCGCCAACCCCCAAGGACAGAAATGACAAGTGTCAAGTTGGCGGGGCGTCGGGCCACCTGCTGCCGGCCATGAGCATCCAAATCCCCGCAAAAGGGGCATTTTCATTTCTTCATCGGGACTTCCGACAATTGCCGAGGTTCAACTCATTAACGTTGTTCGCAGACACTTGCCAGAAAATGCAAGTGGCCACTTTGCCGGGCCGACTCGCTTGCCCAAGCGGGAAACCATCAACCGAAGGCCCGGTAAGGCGGCCGAATCTGACCTCATAGACTTCCACACAACGGGACTTTTGACTTTCCCGGCCGCGGGTGGCCTCCACCCGGCCTCAGCCATCAGCCCTGCCTGCCTCCAGCCGCCTTCTGGTTAATGAGTTATCCAGCCTGGCACTTCGGTTGCGCCAGCGAGACCAAGTCTCGGCTTTGGTTAATGATTTGAGCCGAACCGACCTGCCCCCCGCCTCCCCCGGGCTGAACTCGGGCAGGTCTGCCGATTTCCCGACTCCTTTCGGGGCCTAATCGGGTCGCGCGTGCCGCCTGGCGCGACCGGGGACATGCCCCGGCCTCTGCCAGGCCTCGGGCTGCCGTTTTTGAAGCCCGACCAAAAACCCGAAAAATGGGCAAAAATGGAAAAAATTCCCGCCCAAAAAGGGTGAATAGTCGG
>NW_027250755.1:15000-20000 GCF_044704955.1 Pristiophorus japonicus
TTCATCGGGACTTCCGGCAATTTCCAAGGTTCAACCCATTAACGTTGTTCGCAGACACTTGCCAGAAAATGCAAGTGGCCACTTTGCCGGGCCGACTCGCTTGCCCAAGCGGGAAACCATCAACCGAAGGCCCGGTAAGGCGGCCGAATCTGACCTCATAGACTTCCACACAACGGGACTTTTGACTTTCCCGGCCGCGGGTGGCCTCCACCCGGCCTCAGCCATCAGCCCTGCCTGCCTCCAGCCGCCTTCTGGTTAATGAGTTATCCAGCCTGGCACTTCGGTTGCGCCAGCGAGACCAAGTCTCGGCTTTGGTTAATGATTTGAGCCGAACCGACCTGCCCCCCGCCACCGCGGGCTGAACTCGGGCAGGTCTGCCGATTTCCCGACTCCTTTCGGGGCCTAATCGGGTCGCGCGAGCCGCCTGGCGCGATCGGGGCCCATGCCCCGGCCTCTGCCAGTCCTCGGGCAGCCGCTTTTGAAGCCCGACCAAAAACCCGAAAAATGGGCAAAAAGGGAATAAATTCCCGCCCAAAAAGGGTGAATAGTCGGTTGGGCGGCAGCCCTGGTCGGTCTCTGCAGACCTGGAGGCTCGAGACGTTTGTTTGGAAAACTCACCAAGTCTCGATTCTGCCACCTCCTACCTCTGTGCAGATACCCCGCCAACCCCCAAGGACAGAAATGACAAGTGTCAAGTTGGCGGGGCGTCGGGCCACCTGCTGCCGGCCATGAGCATCCAAATCCCCGCAAAAGGGGCATTTTCATTTCTTCATCGGGACTTCCGACAATTGCCGAGGTTCAACTCATTAACGTTGTTCGCAGACACTTGCCAGAAAATGCAAGTGGCCACTTTGCCGGGCCGACTCGCTTGCCCAAGCGGGAAACCATCAACCGAAGGCCCGGTAAGGCGGCCGAATCTGACCTCATAGACTTCCACACAACGGGACTTTTGACTTTCCCGGCCGCGGGTGGCCTCCACCCGGCCTCAGCCATCAGCCCTGCCTGCCTCCAGCCGCCTTCTGGTTAATGAGTTATCCAGCCTGGCACTTCGGTTGCGCCAGCGAGACCAAGTCTCGGCTTTGGTTAATGATTTGAGCCGAACCGACCTGCCCCCCGCCTCCCCCGGGCTGAACTCGGGCAGGTCTGCCGATTTCCCGACTCCTTTCGGGGCCTAATCGCGTCGCGCGAGCCGCCTGGCGCGATCGGGGACCATGCCCCGGCCTCTGCCAGGCCTCGGGCAGCCGCTTTTGAAGCCCGACCAAAAACCCGAAAAATGGGCAAAAAGGGAATAAATTCCCGCCCAAAAAGGGTGAATAGTCGGTTGGGCGGCAGCCCTGGTCGGTCTCTGCAGACCTGGAGGCTCGAGACGTTTGTTTGGAAAACTCACCAAGTCTCGATTCTGCCACCTCCTACCTCTGTGCAGATACCCCGCCAACCCCCAAGGACAGAAATGACAAGTGTCAAGTTGGCGGGGCGTCGGGCCACCTGCTGCCGGCCATGAGCATCCAAATCCCCGCAAAAGGGGCATTTTCATTTCTTCATCGGGACTTCCGGCAATTTCCAAGGTTCAACTCATTAACGTTGTTCGCAGACACTTGCCAGAAAATGCAAGTGGCCACTTTGCCGGGCCGACTCGCTTGCCCAAGCGGGAAACCATCAACCGAAGGCCCGGTAAGGCGGCCGAATCTGACCTCATAGACTTCCACACAACGGGACTTTTGACTTTCCCGGCCGCGGGTGGCCTCCACCCGGCCTCAGCCATCAGCCCTGCCTGCCTCCAGCCGCCTTCTGGTTAATGAGTTATCCAGCCTGGCACTTCGGTTGCGCCAGCGAGACCAAGTCTCGGCTTTGGTTATTGATTTGAGCCGAACCGACCTGCCCCCCGCCACCGCGGGCTGAACTCGGGCAGGTCTGCCGATTTCCCGACTCCTTTCGGGGCCTAATCGGGTCGCGCGAGCCGCCTGGCGCGATCGGGGCCCATGCCCCGGCCTCTGCCAGGCCTCGGGCAGCCGCTTTTGAAGCCCGACCAAAAACCCGAAAAATGGGCAAAAAGGGAATAAATTCCCGCCCAAAAAGGGTGAATAGTCGGTTGGGCGGCAGCCCTGGTCGGTCTCTGCAGACCTGGAGGCTCGAGACGTTTGTTTGGAAAACTCACCAAGTCTCGATTCTGCCACCTCCTACCTCTGTGCAGATACCCCGCCAACCCCCAAGGACAGAAATGACAAGTGTCAAGTTGGCGGGGCGTCGGGCCACCTGCTGCCGGCCATGAGCATCCAAATCCCCGCAAAAGGGGCATTTTCATTTCTTCATCGGGACTTCCGACAATTGCCGAGGTTCAACTCATTAACGTTGTTCGCAGACACTTGCCAGAAAATGCAAGTGGCCACTTTGCCGGGCCGACTCGCTTGCCCAAGCGGGAAACCATCAACCGAAGGCCCGGTAAGGCGGCCGAATCTGACCTCATAGACTTCCACACAACGGGACTTTTGACTTTCCCGGCCGCGGGTGGCCTCCACCCGGCCTCAGCCATCAGCCCTGCCTGCCTCCAGCCGCCTTCTGGTTAATGAGTTATCCAGCCTGGCACTTCGGTTGCGCCAGCGAGACCAAGTCTCGGCTTTGGTTAATGATTTGAGCCGAACCGACCTGCCCCCCGCCTCCCCCGGGCTGAACTCGGGCAGGTCTGCCGATTTCCCGACTCCTTTCGGGGCCTAATCGCGTCGCGCGAGCCGCCTGGCGCGATCGGGGACCATGCCCCGGCCTCTGCCAGGCCTCGGGCAGCCGCTTTTGAAGCCCGACCAAAAACCCGAAAAATGGGCAAAAAGGGAATAAATTCCCGCCCAAAAAGGGTGAATAGTCGGTTGGGCGGCAGCCCTGGTCGGTCTCTGCAGACCTGGAGGCTCGAGACGTTTGTTTGGAAAACTCACCAAGTCTCGATTCTGCCACCTCCTACCTCTGTGCAGATACCCCGCCAACCCCCAAGGACAGAAATGACAAGTGTCAAGTTGGCGGGGCGTCGGGCCACCTGCTGCCGGCCATGAGCATCCAAATCCCCGCAAAAGGGGCATTTTCATTTCTTCATCGGGACTTCCGACAATTGCCGAGGTTCAACTCATTAACGTTGTTCGCAGACACTTGCCAGAAAATGCAAGTGGCCACTTTGCCGGGCCGACTCGCTTGCCCAAGCGGGAAACCATCAACCGAAGGCCCGGTAAGGCGGCCGAATCTGACCTCATAGACTTCCACACAACGGGACTTTTGACTTTCCCGGCCGCGGGTGGCCTCCACCCGGCCTCAGCCATCAGCCCTGCCTGCCTCCAGCCGCCTTCTGGTTAATGAGTTATCCAGCCTGGCACTTCGGTTGCGCCAGCGAGACCAAGTCTCGGCTTTGGTTAATGATTTGAGCCGAACCGACCTGCCCCCCGCCTCCCCCGGGCTGAACTCGGGCAGGTCTGCCGATTTCCCGACTCCTTTCGGGGCCTAATCGGGTCGCGCGTGCCGCCTGGCGCGACCGGGGACATGCCCCGGCCTCTGCCAGGCCTCGGGCTGCCGTTTTTGAAGCCCGACCAAAAACCCGAAAAATGGGCAAAAATGGAAAAAATTCCCGCCCAAAAAGGGTGAATAGTCGGTTGGGCGGCAGCCCTGGTCGGTCTCTGCAGACCTGGAGGCTCGAGACGTGACTTTGGAAAACTCACCAATTCTCGATCAGCCACCTCCTACCTCTGTGCAGGTACCCCGCCAACCCCCAAGGACAGAAATGACAAGTGTCAAGTTGGCGGGACGGATTTGACTTCGGTCGCCGAGCCCTGGAACTAATTTCCCGCAAACGGCTTCGGATTTTGCTCCATCCAGACTTCCGGGACGAAACTTGACAGGCCGTATCTCCGCACTCCCGGAGCGCAGCCGCACCGTTCCGGCACCCATCGACGCGGCTGGCCGAGCCCGAGCGAACGCACCCCACGGCGGACGGCTAGGCCTTTCCGATTTTTTCACCCTTTTTCCCGAAAAGATTCCAACTGGCAGGGACATTCGCCCGACGGCTTAAAGACATGCCCTTCTGCCACACTAACGTCCCCGCCTTCGTTTGGCTATGTTGGCTTCGTCATTTCCGTCTTTTATTAAAGATACCATCTTAACACGCCGGTTAACCATTTGCCAGAGTTTTCGGTTAATGGTTTGCCACCTTCAACCCATTTGGTTAACCATTTGCCGCCGACAATTTTCAGTTCATCAGTTGCCACATTCAGACTTTCTTCTCCGGTTGCATTTCGCGGACTTCCAGCGCGCTCGGCTTCGGGTCGGCCCGCAGGAATGTGGTAGCGTTCGATGCCGCTTGCCTTCCTCTTCCCCGCGCCGCGCACCCGACGAGCACAGCTGGCCCACCAGCGGAGATAGCCGTCGGAAAGCGGTCTCCAGCCAACGGCTGCACCTCCGCCGGCCAAAGAGCCGGCCGCACGCCGTCGCTGGCCTCCGGTGCGACCCGTCCGGCCGCAGCGGACGCTCTTTTCCCGCGCCAGTTGCCACGTTGCGTCGTCATGTTACTGCCCAAAGACTGCAGCGGATGCCGGTTGCCCGGCGGGCCAAGCGGCCTAGCGACGCCGTGCCTCGTCCATGCGGGAGCGGGCTGACACCGCCGCCTGCGGCGTCGCCGCCGCTTTCCAACGAGGTATGGCCGACAGCGGTCCGACACGGGACGGCGGAGAGATCCGCATTTCGGCCCCGGCCGCATCAGACAGCCAGAACTGGCCGACCGAAGTTTTCCACCCGCCGGCTGGCCGATCAAGCCCGCTTCCGAAGAAAGGCGCTCGGCTTGCAGGCCGCTCCGCCATCCAGCATCCCTGGCTGCCCGGCACAGGTTACAAGATGCACCCCCAATGACGCAGCAGACCATTGTCGCTCAAGCAGCTTTATGCCGCCAGCCCAACAACAACGGCGACCAGCACCACCACGACCAGCAGCAAATTGCCCTCCGCCGCCCTGTCGACATCACTTTAAAAGCCACA
>NW_027250755.1:30000-35000 GCF_044704955.1 Pristiophorus japonicus
CTGCTGGCTCCCAGAGTACGATTTCAGCAAAACACCAAAGAGTTTGAAAAGTACAACAAAAGACTTTGTCAAAATTGTTCCAAGTCTCGCACACCGTTCATTTTGTGACTTTCCAAGTGCTCTTTTCAAAGGTCTCTTTCCTGAGATTGAGCACCTTTCAGCAAAGCATCACTTTTCGGGCGCTTTCAAAGTGTACCCGCTGTCGTAAAAATGTTCTGAAAATCGTGTTCCCGAAAATCTCCGGGCACCCCGCCAACCCCCAAGGACAGAAATGACAAGTGTCAAGTTGGCGGGGCGTCGGGCCACCTGCTGCCGGCCATGAGCATCCAAATCCCCGCAAAAGGGGCATTTTCATTTCTTCATCGGGACTTCCGGCAATTTCCAAGGTTCAACTCATTAACGTTGTTCGCAGACACTTGCCAGAAAATGCAAGTGGCCACTTTGCCGGGCCGACTCGCTTGCCCAAGCGGGAAACCATCAACCGAAGGCCCGGTAAGGCGGCCGAATCTGACCTCATAGACTTCCACACAACGGGACTTTTGACTTTCCCGGCCGCGGGTGGCCTCCACCCGGCCTCAGCCATCAGCCCTGCCTGCCTCCAGCCGCCTTCTGGTTAATGAGTTATCCAGCCTGGCACTTCGGTTGCGCCAGCGAGACCAAGTCTCGGCTTTGGTTAATGATTTGAGCCGAACCGACCTGCCCCCCGCCACCGCGGGCTGAACTCGGGCAGGTCTGCCGATTTCCCGACTCCTTTCGGGGCCTAATCGGGTCGCGCGAGCCGCCTGGCGCGATCGGGGCCCATGCCCCGGCCTCTGCCAGGCCTCGGGCAGCCGCTTTTGAAGCCCGACCAAAAACCCGAAAAATGGGCAAAAAGGGAATAAATTCCCGCCCAAAAAGGGTGAATAGTCGGTTGGGCGGCAGCCCTGGTCGGTCTCTGCAGACCTGGAGGCTCGAGACGTTTGTTTGGAAAACTCACCAAGTCTCGATTCTGCCACCTCCTACCTCTGTGCAGATACCCCGCCAACCCCCAAGGACAGAAATGACAAGTGTCAAGTTGGCGGGGCGTCGGGCCACCTGCTGCCGGCCATGAGCATCCAAATCCCCGCAAAAGGGGCATTTTCATTTCTTCATCGGGACTTCCGACAATTGCCGAGGTTCAACTCATTAACGTTGTTCGCAGACACTTGCCAGAAAATGCAAGTGGCCACTTTGCCGGGCCGACTCGCTTGCCCAAGCGGGAAACCATCAACCGAAGGCCCGGTAAGGCGGCCGAATCTGACCTCATAGACTTCCACACAACGGGACTTTTGACTTTCCCGGCCGCGGGTGGCCTCCACCCGGCCTCAGCCATCAGCCCTGCCTGCCTCCAGCCGCCTTCTGGTTAATGAGTTATCCAGCCTGGCACTTCGGTTGCGCCAGCGAGACCAAGTCTCGGCTTTGGTTAATGATTTGAGCCGAACCGACCTGCCCCCCGCCTCCCCCGGGCTGAACTCGGGCAGGTCTGCCGATTTCCCGACTCCTTTCGGGGCCTAATCGCGTCGCGCGAGCCGCCTGGCGCGATCGGGGACCATGCCCCGGCACCTGCCAGGCCTCGGGCAGCCGCTTTTGAAGCCCGACCAAAAACCCGAAAAATGGGCAAAAAGGGAATAAATTCCCGCCCAAAAAGGGTGAATAGTCGGTTGGGCGGCAGCCCTGGTCGGTCTCTGCAGACCTGGAGGCTCGAGACGTTTGTTTGGAAAACTCACCAAGTCTCGATTCTGCCACCTCCTACCTCTGTGCAGATACCCCGCCAACCCCCAAGGACAGAAATGACAAGTGTCAAGTTGGCGGGGCGTCGGGCCACCTGCTGCCGGCCATGAGCATCCAAATCCCCGCAAAAGGGGCATTTTCATTTCTTCATCGGGACTTCCGACAATTGCCGAGGTTCAACTCATTAACGTTGTTCGCAGACACTTGCCAGAAAATGCAAGTGGCCACTTTGCCGGGCCGACTCGCTTGCCCAAGCGGGAAACCATCAACCGAAGGCCCGGTAAGGCGGCCGAATCTGACCTCATAGACTTCCACACAACGGGACTTTTGACTTTCCCGGCCGCGGGTGGCCTCCACCCGGCCTCAGCCATCAGCCCTGCCTGCCTCCAGCCGCCTTCTGGTTAATGAGTTATCCAGCCTGGCACTTCGGTTGCGCCAGCGAGACCAAGTCTCGGCTTTGGTTAATGATTTGAGCCGAACCGACCTGCCCCCCGCCACCGCGGGCTGAACTCGGGCAGGTCTGCCGATTTATCGACTCCTTTCGGGGCCTAATCGCGTCGCGCGAGCCGCCTGGCGCGATCGGGGACCATGCCCCGGCACCTGCCAGGCCTCGGGCAGCCGCTTTTGAAGCCCGACCAAAAACCCGAAAAATGGGCAAAAAGGGAATAAATTCCCGCCCAAAAAGGGTGAATAGTCGGTTGGGCGGCAGCCCTGGTCGGTCTCTGCAGACCTGGAGGCTCGAGACGTTTGTTTGGAAAACTCACCAAGTCTCGATTCTGCCACCTCCTACCTCTGTGCAGATACCCCGCCAACCCCCAAGGACAGAAATGACAAGTGTCAAGTTGGCGGGGCGTCGGGCCACCTGCTGCCGGCCATGAGCATCCAAATCCCCGCAAAAGGGGCATTTTCATTTCTTCATCGGGACTTCCGACAATTGCCGAGGTTCAACTCATTAACGTTGTTCGCAGACACTTGCCAGAAAATGCAAGTGGCCACTTTGCCGGGCCGACTCGCTTGCCCAAGCGGGAAACCATCAACCGAAGGCCCGGTAAGGCGGCCGAATCTGACCTCATAGACTTCCACACAACGGGACTTTTGACTTTCCCGGCCGCGGGTGGCCTCCACCCGGCCTCAGCCATCAGCCCTGCCTGCCTCCAGCCGCCTTCTGGTTAATGAGTTATCCAGCCTGGCACTTCGGTTGCGCCAGCGAGACCAAGTCTCGGCTTTGGTTAATGATTTGAGCCGAACCGACCTGCCCCCCGCCACCGCGGGCTGAACTCGGGCAGGTCTGCCGATTTATCGACTCCTTTCGGGGCCTAATCGGGTCGCGCGAGCCGCCTGGCGCGATCGGGGCCCATGCCCCGGCCTCTGCCAGTCCTCGGGCAGCCGCTTTTGAAGCCCGACCAAAAACCCGAAAAATGGGCAAAAAGGGAATAAATTCCCGCCCAAAAAGGGTGAATAGTCGGTTGGGCGGCAGCCCTGGTCGGTCTCTGCAGACCTGGAGGCTCGAGACGTTTGTTTGGAAAACTCACCAAGTCTCGATTCTGCCACCTCCTACCTCTGTGCAGATACCCCGCCAACCCCCAAGGACAGAAATGACAAGTGTCAAGTTGGCGGGGCGTCGGGCCACCTGCTGCCGGCCATGAGCATCCAAATCCCCGCAAAAGGGGCATTTTCATTTCTTCATCGGGACTTCCGACAATTGCCGAGGTTCAACTCATTAACGTTGTTCGCAGACACTTGCCAGAAAATGCAAGTGGCCACTTTGCCGGGCCGACTCGCTTGCCCAAGCGGGAAACCATCAACCGCAGGCCCGGTAAGGCGGCCGAATCTGACCTCATAGACTTCCACACAACGGGACTTTTGACTTTCCCGGCCGCGGGTGGCCTCCACCCGGCCTCAGCCATCAGCCCTGCCTGCCTCCAGCCGCCTTCTGGTTAATGAGTTATCCAGCCTGGCACTTCGGTTGCGCCAGCGAGACCACGTCTCGGCTTTGGTTAATGATTTGAGCCGAACCGACCTGCCCCCCGCCTCCCCCGGGCTGAACTCGGGCAGGTCTGCCGATTTCCCGACTCCTTTCGGGGCCTAATCGCGTCGCGCGAGCCGCCTGGCGCGATCGGGGACCATGCCCCGGCCTCTGCCAGGCCTCGGGCAGCCGCTTTTGAAGCCCGACCAAAAACCCGAAAAATGGGCAAAAAGGGAATAAATTCCCGCCCAAAAAGGGTGAATAGTCGGTTGGGCGGCAGCCCTGGTCGGTCTCTGCAGACCTGGAGGCTCGAGACGTTTGTTTGGAAAACTCACCAAGTCTCGATTCTGCCACCTCCTACCTCTGTGCAGATACCCCGCCAACCCCCAAGGACAGAAATGACAAGTGTCAAGTTGGCGGGGCGTCGGGCAACCTGCTGCCGGCCATGAGCATCCAAATCCCCGCAAAAGGGGCATTTTCATTTCTTCATCGGGACTTCCGACAATTGCCGAGGTTCAACTCATTAACGTTGTTCGCAGACACTTGCCAGAAAATGCAAGTGGCCACTTTGCCGGGCCGACTCGCTTGCCCAAGCGGGAAACCATCAACCGAAGGCCCGGTAAGGCGGCCGAATCTGACCTCATAGACTTCCACACAACGGGACTTTTGACTTTCCCGGCCGCGGGTGGCCTCCACCCGGCCTCAGCCATCAGCCCTGCCTGCCTCCAGCCGCCTTCTGGTTAATGAGTTATCCAGCCTGGCACTTCGGTTGCGCCAGCGAGACCAAGTCTCGGCTTTGGTTAATGATTTGAGCCGAACCGACCTGCCCCCCGCCTCCCCCGGGCTGAACTCGGGCAGGTCTGCCGATTTCCCGACTCCTTTCGGGGCCTAATCGGGTCGCGCGTGCCGCCTGGCGCGACCGGGGACATGCCCCGGCCTCTGCCAGGCCTCGGGCTGCCGTTTTTGAAGCCCGACCAAAAACCCGAAAAATGGGCAAAAATGGAAAAAATTCCCGCCCAAAAAGGGTGAATAGTCGGTTGGGCGGCAGCCCTGGTCGGTCTCTGCAGACCTGGAGGCTCGAGACGTGACTTTGGAAAACTCACCAATTCTCGATCAGCCACCTCCTACCTCTGTGCAGGTACCCCGCCAACCCCCAAGGACAGAAATGACAAGTGTCAAGTTGGCGGGACGGATTTGACTTCGGTCGCCGAGCCCTGGAACTAATTTCCCGCAAACGGCTTCGGATTTTGCTCCATCCAGACTTCCGGGACGAAACTTGACAGGC
>NW_027250755.1:47500-50000 GCF_044704955.1 Pristiophorus japonicus
CTTCTGGTTAATGAGTTATCCAGCCTGGCACTTCGGTTGCGCCAGCGAGACCAAGTCTCGGCTTTGGTTAATGATTTGAGCCGAACCGACCTGCCCCCCGCCACCGCGGGCTGAACTCGGGCAGGTCTGCCGATTTCCCGACTCCTTTCGGGGCCTAATCGGGTCGCGCGAGCCGCCTGGCGCGATCGGGGCCCATGCCCCGGCCTCTGCCAGTCCTCGGGCAGCCGCTTTTGAAGCCCGACCAAAAACCCGAAAAATGGGCAAAAAGGGAATAAATTCCCGCCCAAAAAGGGTGAATAGTCGGTTGGGCGGCAGCCCTGGTCGGTCTCTGCAGACCTGGAGGCTCGAGACGTTTGTTTGGAAAACTCACCAAGTCTCGATTCTGCCACCTCCTACCTCTGTGCAGATACCCCGCCAACCCCCAAGGACAGAAATGACAAGTGTCAAGTTGGCGGGGCGTCGGGCCACCTGCTGCCGGCCATGAGCATCCAAATCCCCGCAAAAGGGGCATTTTCATTTCTTCATCGGGACTTCCGACAATTGCCGAGGTTCAACTCATTAACGTTGTTCGCAGACACTTGCCAGAAAATGCAAGTGGCCACTTTGCCGGGCCGACTCGCTTGCCCAAGCGGGAAACCATCAACCGCAGGCCCGGTAAGGCGGCCGAATCTGACCTCATAGACTTCCACACAACGGGACTTTTGACTTTCCCGGCCGCGGGTGGCCTCCACCCGGCCTCAGCCATCAGCCCTGCCTGCCTCCAGCCGCCTTCTGGTTAATGAGTTATCCAGCCTGGCACTTCGGTTGCGCCAGCGAGACCAAGTCTCGGCTTTGGTTAATGATTTGAGCCGAACCGACCTGCCCCCCGCCTCCCCCGGGCTGAACTCGGGCAGGTCTGCCGATTTCCCGACTCCTTTCGGGGCCTAATCGCGTCGCGCGAGCCGCCTGGCGCGATCGGGGACCATGCCCCGGCCTCTGCCAGGCCTCGGGCAGCCGCTTTTGAAGCCCGACCAAAAACCCGAAAAATGGGCAAAAAGGGAATAAATTCCCGCCCAAAAAGGGTGAATAGTCGGTTGGGCGGCAGCCCTGGTCGGTCTCTGCAGACCTGGAGGCTCGAGACGTTTGTTTGGAAAACTCACCAAGTCTCGATTCTGCCACCTCCTACCTCTGTGCAGATACCCCGCCAACCCCCAAGGACAGAAATGACAAGTGTCAAGTTGGCGGGGCGTCGGGCCACCTGCTGCCGGCCATGAGCATCCAAATCCCCGCAAAAGGGGCATTTTCATTTCTTCATCGGGACTTCCGACAATTGCCGAGGTTCAACTCATTAACGTTGTTCGCAGACACTTGCCAGAAAATGCAAGTGGCCACTTTGCCGGGCCGACTCGCTTGCCCAAGCGGGAAACCATCAACCGCAGGCCCGGTAAGGCGGCCGAATCTGACCTCATAGACTTCCACACAACGGGACTTTTGACTTTCCCGGCCGCGGGTGGCCTCCACCCGGCCTCAGCCATCAGCCCTGCCTGCCTCCAGCCGCCTTCTGGTTAATGAGTTATCCAGCCTGGCACTTCGGTTGCGCCAGCGAGACCACGTCTCGGCTTTGGTTAATGATTTGAGCCGAACCGACCTGCCCCCCGCCTCCCCCGGGCTGAACTCGGGCAGGTCTGCCGATTTCCCGACTCCTTTCGGGGCCTAATCGCGTCGCGCGAGCCGCCTGGCGCGATCGGGGACCATGCCCCGGCCTCTGCCAGGCCTCGGGCAGCCGCTTTTGAAGCCCGACCAAAAACCCGAAAAATGGGCAAAAAGGGAATAAATTCCCGCCCAAAAAGGGTGAATAGTCGGTTGGGCGGCAGCCCTGGTCGGTCTCTGCAGACCTGGAGGCTCGAGACGTTTGTTTGGAAAACTCACCAAGTCTCGATTCTGCCACCTCCTACCTCTGTGCAGATACCCCGCCAACCCCCAAGGACAGAAATGACAAGTGTCAAGTTGGCGGGGCGTCGGGCAACCTGCTGCCGGCCATGAGCATCCAAATCCCCGCAAAAGGGGCATTTTCATTTCTTCATCGGGACTTCCGACAATTACCGAGGTTCAACTCATTAACGTTGTTCGCAGACACTTGCCAGAAAATGCAAGTGGCCACTTTGCCGGGCCGACTCGCTTGCCCAAGCGGGAAACCATCAACCGAAGGCCCGGTAAGGCGGCCGAATCTGACCTCATAGACTTCCACACAACGGGACTTTTGACTTTCCCGGCCGCGGGTGGCCTCCACCCGGCCTCAGCCATCAGCCCTGCCTGCCTCCAGCCGCCTTCTGGTTAATGAGTTATCCAGCCTGGCACTTCGGTTGCGCCAGCGAGACCAAGTCTCGGCTTTGGTTAATGATTTGAGCCGAACCGACCTGCCCCCCGCCTCCCCCGGGCTGAACTCGGGCAGGTCTGCCGATTTCCCGACTCCTTTCGGGGCCTAATCGGGTCGCGCGTGCCGCCTGGCGCGACCGGGGAC
>NW_027250755.1:62500-65000 GCF_044704955.1 Pristiophorus japonicus
GCCAACCCCCAAGGACAGAAATGACAAGTGTCAAGTTGGCGGGGCGTCGGGCCACCTGCTGCCGGCCATGAGCATCCAAATCCCCGCAAAAGGGGCATTTTCATTTCTTCATCGGGACTTCCGACAATTGCCGAGGTTCAACTCATTAACGTTGTTCGCAGACACTTGCCAGAAAATGCAAGTGGCCACTTTGCCGGGCCGACTCGCTTGCCCAAGCGGGAAACCATCAACCGAAGGCCCGGTAAGGCGGCCGAATCTGACCTCATAGACTTCCACACAACGGGACTTTTGACTTTCCCGGCCGCGGGTGGCCTCCACCCGGCCTCAGCCATCAGCCCTGCCTGCCTCCAGCCGCCTTCTGGTTAATGAGTTATCCAGCCTGGCACTTCGGTTGCGCCAGCGAGACCAAGTCTCGGCTTTGGTTAATGATTTGAGCCGAACCGACCTGCCCCCCGCCCCCGCGGGCTGAAGTCGGGCAGGTCTGCCGATTTCCCGACTCCTTTCGGGGCCTAATCGGGTCGCGCGTGCCGCCTGGCGCGATCGGGGCCCATGCCCCGGCCTCTGCCAGGCCTCGGGCAGCCGCTTTTGAAGCCCGACCAAAAACCCGAAAAATGGGCAAAAAGGGAATAAATTCCCGCCCAAAAAGGGTGAATAGTCGGTTGGGCGGCAGCCCTGGTCGGTCTCTGCAGACCTGGAGGCTCGAGACGTTTGTTTGGAAAACTCACCAAGTCTCGATTCTGCCACCTCCTACCTCTGTGCAGATACCCCGCCAACCCCCAAGGACAGAAATGACAAGTGTCAAGTTGGCGGGGCGTCGGGCCACCTGCTGCCGGCCATGAGCATCCAAATCCCCGCAAAAGGGGCATTTTCATTTCTTCATCGGGACTTCCGACAATTGCCGAGGTTCAACTCATTAACGTTGTTCGCAGACACTTGCCAGAAAATGCAAGTGGCCACTTTGCCGGGCCGACTCGCTTGCCCAAGCGGGAAACCATCAACCGCAGGCCCGGTAAGGCGGCCGAATCTGACCTCATAGACTTCCACACAACGGGACTTTTGACTTTCCCGGCCGCGGGTGGCCTCCACCCGGCCTCAGCCATCAGCCCTGCCTGCCTCCAGCCGCCTTCTGGTTAATGAGTTATCCAGCCTGGCACTTCGGTTGCGCCAGCGAGACCAAGTCTCGGCTTTGGTTAATGATTTGAGCCGAACCGACCTGCCCCCCGCCTCCCCCGGGCTGAACTCGGGCAGGTCTGCCGATTTCCCGACTCCTTTCGGGGCCTAATCGGGTCGCGCGAGCCGCCTGGCGCGACCGGGGACATGCCCCGGCCTCTGCCAGGCCTCGGGCTGCCGTTTTTGAAGCCCGACCAAAAACCCGAAAAATGGACAAAAATGGAAAAAATTCCCGCCCAAAAAGGGTGAATAGTCGGTTGGGCGGCAGCCCTGGTCGGTCTCTGCAGACCTGGAGGCTCGAGACGTGACTTTGGAAAACTCACCAATTCTCGATCAGCCACCTCCTACCTCTGTGCAGGTACCCCGCCAACCCCCAAGGACAGAAATGACAAGTGTCAAGTTGGCGGGACGGATTTGACTTCGGTCGCCGAGCCCTGGAACTAATTTCCCGCAAACGGCTTCGGATTTAGCTCCATCCAGACTTCCGGGACGAAACTTGACAGGCCGTATCTCCGCACTCCCGGAGCGCAGCCGCACCGTTCCGGCACCCATCGACGCGGCTGGCCGAGCCCGAGCGAACGCACCCCACGGCGGACGGCTAGGCCTTTCCGATTTTTTCACCCTTTTTCCCGAAAAGATTCCAACTGGCAGGGACATTCGCCCGACGGCTTAAAGACATGCCCTTCTGCCACACTAACGTCCCCGCCTTCGTTTGGCTATGTTGGCTTCGTCATTTCCGTCTTTTATTAAAGATACCATCTTAACACGCCGGTTAACCATTTGCCAGAGTTTTCGGTTAATGGTTTGCCACCTTCAACCCATTTGGTTAACCATTTGCCGCCGACAATTTTCAGTTCATCAGTTGCCACATTCAGACTTTCTTCTCCGGTTGCATTTCGCGGACTTCCAGCGCGCTCGGCTTCGGGTCGGCCCGCAGGAATGTGGTAGCGTTCGATGCCGCTTGCCTTCCTCTTCCCCGCGCCGCGCACCCGACGAGCACAGCTGGCCGACCAGCGGAGATAGCCGTCGGAAAGCGGTCTCCAGCCAACGGCTGCACCTCCGCCGGCCAAAGAGCCGGCCGCACGCCGTCGCTGGCCTCCGGTGCGACCCGTCCGGCCGCAGCGGACGCTCTTTACCCGCGCCAGTTGCCACGTTGCGTCGTCATGTTACTGCCCAAAGACTGCAGCGGATGCCGGTTGCCCGGCGGGCCAAGCGGCCTAGCGACGCCGTGCCTCGTCCATGCGGGAGCGGGCTGACACCGCCGCCTGCGGCGCCGCCGCCGCTTTCCAACGAGGTATGGCCGACAGCGGTCCGACACGGGACGGCGGAG
>NW_027250755.1:75000-77500 GCF_044704955.1 Pristiophorus japonicus
GCGCATTGCGGGGCAGAACGGGAGGAACGCCGGAGTCGGTAACACACCAGCCGGAGCTGGCCCCACTCCGAGCCCTCCCACGTCGGACACGAGTCGCCAAATCGATCGGTGGATACCGAGCACACAACACGCAGGGGAACTTGGTGAAAGAACTGCGCGTGTGCTTAACTACTCAGTAAAACAGATTTCCCTCACTCAGGGGCTTGCATCTGTGACAGACAGCGTCCTTTGTTGCGCAAAGACGGAGGGCCGTTGGAAACTAGTCTGTCCTGAGAGCCGGGCACGGGTACAAGCGGGGCTGCTGGCTCCCAGAGTACGATTTCAGCAAAACACCAAAGAGTTTGAAAAGTACAACAAAAGACTTTGTCAAAATTGTTCCAAGTCTCGCACACCGTTCATTTTGTGACTTTCCAAGTGCTCTTTTCAAAGGTCTCTTTCCTGAGATTGAGCACCTTTCAGCAAAGCATCACTTTTCGGGCGCTTTCAAAGTGTACCCGCTGTCGTAAAAATGTTCTGAAAATCGTGTTCCCGAAAATCTCCGGGCACCCCGCCAACCCCCAAGGACAGAAATGACAAGTGTCAAGTTGGCGGGGCGTCGGGCCACCTGCTGCCGGCCATGAGCATCCAAATCCCCGCAGAAGGGGCATTTTCATTTCTTCATCGGGACTTCCGGCAATTTCCAAGGTTCAACTCATTAACGTTGTTCGCAGACACTTGCCAGAAAATGCAAGTGGCCACTTTGCCGGGCCGACTCGCTTGCCCAAGCGGGAAACCATCAACCGCAGGCCCGGTAAGGCGGCCGAATCTGACCTCATAGACTTCCACACAACGGGACTTTTGACTTTCCCGGCCGCGGGTGGCCTCCACCCGGCCTCAGCCATCAGCCCTGCCTGCCTCCAGCCGCCTTCTGGTTAATGAGTTATCCAGCCTGGCACTTCGGTTGCGCCAGCGAGACCAAGTCTCGGCTTTGGTTAATGATTTGAGCCGAACCGACCTGCCCCCCGCCACCGCGGGCTGAACTCGGGCAGGTCTGCCGATTTCCCGACTCCTTTCGGGGCCTAATCGGGTCGCGCGAGCCGCCTGGCGCGATCGGGGCCCATGCCCCGGCCTCTGCCAGGCCTCGGGCAGCCGCTTTTGAAGCCCGACCAAAAACCCGAAAAATGGGCAAAAAGGGAATAAATTCCCGCCCAAAAAGGGTGAATAGTCGGTTGGGCGGCAGCCCTGGTCGGTCTCTGCAGACCTGGAGGCTCGAGACGTTTGTTTGGAAAACTCCACCAAGTCTCGATTCTGCCACCTCCTACCTCTGTGCAGATACCCCGCCAACCCCCAAGGACAGAAATGACAAGTGTCAAGTTGGCGGGGCGTCGGGCCACCTGCTGCCGGCCATGAGCATCCAAATCCCCGCAAAAGGGGCATTTTCATTTCTTCATCGGGACTTCCGACAATTGCCGAGGTTCAACTCATTAACGTTGTTCGCAGACACTTGCCAGAAAATGCAAGTGGCCACTTTGCCGGGCCGACTCGCTTGCCCAAGCGGGAAACCATCAACCGAAGGCCGGTAAGGCGGCCGAATCTGACCTCATAGACTTCCACACAACGGGACTTTTGACTTTCCGGCCGCGGGTGGCCTCCACCCGGCCTCAGCCATCAGCCCTGCCTGCCTCCAGCAGCCTTCTGGTTAATGAGTTATCCAGCCTGGCACTTCGGTTGCGCCAGCGAGACCAAGTCTCGGCTTTGGTTAATGATTTGAGCCGAACCGACCTGCCCCCCGCCCCCGCGGGCTGAAGTCGGGCAGGTCTGCCGATTTCCCGACTCCTTTCGGGGCCTAATCGGGTCGCGCGTGCCGCCTGGCGCGATCGGGGCCCATGCCCCGGCCTCTGCCAGGCCTCGGGCAGCCGCTTTTGAAGCCCGACCAAAAACCCGAAAAATGGGCAAAAAGGGAATAAATTCCCGCCCAAAAAGGGTGAATAGTCGGTTGGGCGGCAGCCCTGGTCGGTCTCTGCAGACCTGGAGGCTCGAGACGTTTTGTTTGGAAAACTCACCAAGTCTCGATTCTGCCACCTCCTACCTCTGTGCAGATACCCCGCCAACCCCCAAGGACAGAAATGACAAGTGTCAAGTTGGCGGGGCGTCGGGCCACCTGCTGCCGGCCATGAGCATCCAAATCCCCGCAAAAGGGGCATTTTCATTTCTTCATCGGGACTTCCGACAATTGCCGAGGTTCAACTCATTAACGTTGTTCGCAGACACTTGCCAGAAAATGCAAGTGGCCACTTTGCCGGGCCGACTCGCTTGCCCAAGCGGGAAACCATCAACCGCAGGCCCGGTAAGGCGGCCGAATCTGACCTCATAGACTTCCACACAACGGGACTTTTGACTTTCCCGGCCGCGGGTGGCCTCCACCCGGCCTCAGCCATCAGCCCTGCCTGCCTCCAGCCGCCTTCTGGTTAATGAGTTATCCAGCCCTGGCACTTCGGTTGCGCCAGCGAGACCAAGTCTC
>NW_027250755.1:90000-92500 GCF_044704955.1 Pristiophorus japonicus
TAGTCGGTTGGGCGGCAGCCCTGGTCGGCCTCTGCAGACCTGGAGGCTCGAGACGTTTGTTTGGAAAACTCACCAAGTCTCGATTCTGCCACCTCCTACCTCTGTGCAGAACCCCGCCAACCCCCAAGGACAGAAATGACAAGTGTCAAGTTGGCGGGGCGTCGGGCCACCTGCTGCCGGCCATGAGCATCCAAATCCCCGCAAAAGGGGCATTTTCATTTCTTCATCGGGACTTCCGACAATTGCCGAGGTTCAACTCATTAACGTTGTTCGCAGACACTTGCCAGAAAATGCAAGTGGCCACTTTGCCGGGCCGACTCGCTTGCCCAAGCGGGAAACCATCAACCGCAGGCCCGGTAAGGCGGCCGAATCTGACCTCATAGACTTCCACACAACGGGACTTTTGACTTTCCCGGCCGCGGGTGGCCTCCACCCGGCCTCAGCCATCAGCCCTGCCTGCCTCCAGCCGCCTTCTGGTTAATGAGTTATCCAGCCTGGCACTTCGGTTGCGCCAGCGAGACCAAGTCTCGGCTTTGGTTAATGATTTGAGCCGAACCGACCTGCCCCCCGCCCCCCCCGGGCTGAACTCGGGCAGGTCTGCCGATTTCCCGACTCCTTTCGGGGCCTAATCGGGTCGCGCGAGCCGCCTGGCGCGATCGGGGACCATGCCCCGGCCTCTGCCAGGCCTCGGGCAGCCGCTTTTGAAGCCCGACCAAAAACCCGAAAAATGGGCAAAAAGGGAATAAATTCCCGCCCAAAAAGGGTGAATAGTCGGTTGGGCGGCAGCCCTGGTCGGTCTCTGCAGACCTGGAGGCTCGAGACGTTTGTTTGGAAAACTCACCAAGTCTCGATTCTGCCACCTCCTACCTCTGTGCAGATACCCCGCCAACCCCCAAGGACAGAAATGACAAGTGTCAAGTTGGCGGGGCGTCGGGCCACCTGCTGCCGGCCATGAGCATCCAAATCCCCGCAAAAGGGGCATTTTCATTTCTTCATCGGGACTTCCGGCAATTTCCAAGGTTCAACTCATTAACGTTGTTCGCAGACACTTGCCAGAAAATGCAAGTGGCCACTTTGCCGGGCCGACTCGCTTGCCCAAGCGGGAAACCATCAACCGAAGGCCCGGTAAGGCGGCCGAATCTGACCTCATAGACTTCCACACAACGGGACTTTTGACTTTCCCGGCCGCGGGTGGCCTCCACCCGGCCTCAGCCATCAGCCCTGCCTGCCTCCAGCCGCCTTCTGGTTAATGAGTTATCCAGCCTGGCACTTCGGTTGCGCCAGCGAGACCAAGTCTCGGCTTTGGTTAATGATTTGAGCCGAACCGACCTGCCCCCCGCCCCCCCCGGGCTGAACTCGGGCAGGTCTGCCGATTTCCCGACTCCTTTCGGGGCCTAATCGGGTCGCGCGAGCCGCCTGGCGCGATCGGGGACCATGCCCCGGCCTCTGCCAGGCCTCGGGCAGCCGCTTTTGAAGCCCGACCAAAAACCCGAAAAATGGGCAAAAAGGGAATAAATTCCCGCCCAAAAAGGGTGAATAGTCGGTTGGGCGGCAGCCCTGGTCGGTCTCTGCAGACCTGGAGGCTCGAGACGTTTGTTTGGAAAACTCACCAAGTCTCGATTCTGCCACCTCCTACCTCTGTGCAGATACCCCGCCAACCCCCAAGGACAGAAATGACAAGTGTCAAGTTGGCGGGGCGTCGGGCCACCTGCTGCCGGCCATGAGCATCCAAATCCCCGCAAAAGGGGCATTTTCATTTCTTCATCGGGACTTCCGGCAATTTCCGAGGTTCAACTCATTAACGTTGTTCGCAGACACTTGCCAGAAAATGCAAGTGGCCACTTTGCCGGGCCGACTCGCTTGCCCAAGCGGGAAACCATCAACCGAAGGCCCGGTAAGGCGGCCGAATCTGACCTCATAGACTTCCACACAACGGGACTTTTGACTTTCCCGGCCGCGGGTGGCCTCCACCCGGCCTCAGCCATCAGCCCTGCCTGCCTCCAGCCGCCTTCTGGTTAATGAGTTATCCAGCCTGGCACTTCGGTTGCGCCAGCGAGACCAAGTCTAATGATTTGAGCCGAACCGACCTGCCCCCCCGCCCCCGCGGGCTGAAGTCGGGCAGTCTGCCGATTTCCCGACTCCTTTCGGGGCCTAATCGGGTCGCGCGTGCCGCCTGGCGCGATCGGGGCCCATGCCCCGGCCTCTGCCAGGCCTCGGGCAGCCGCTTTGAAGCCCGACCAAAAACCCGAAAAATGGGCAAAAAGGGAATAAATTCCCGCCCAAAAAGGGTGAATAGTCGGTTGGGCGGCAGCCCTGGTCGGTCTCTGCAGACCTGGAGGCTCGAGACGTTTGTTTGGAAAACTCACCAAGTCTCGATTCTGCCACCTCCTACCTCTGTGCAGATACCCGCCAACCCCCAAGGACAGAAATGACAAGTGTCAAGGTTGGCGGGGCGTCGGGCCACCTGCTGCCGGCCATGAGCAGCCAAATCCCGCAAAAG
>NW_027250755.1:105000-109503 GCF_044704955.1 Pristiophorus japonicus
CAGCCATCAGCCCTGCCTGCCTCCAGCCGCCTTCTGGTTAATGAGTTATCCAGCCTGGCACTTCGGTTGCGCCAGCGAGACCAAGTCTCGGCTTTGGTTAATGATTTGAGCCGAACCGACCTGCCCCCCGCCACCGCGGGCTGAACTCGGGCAGGTCTGCCGATTTCCCGACTCCTTTCGGGGCCTAATCGGGTCGCGCGAGCCGCCTGGCGCGATCGGGGCCCATGCCCCGGCCTCTGCCAGGCCTCGGGCAGCCGCTTTTGAAGCCCGACCAAAAACCCGAAAAATGGGCAAAAAGGGAATAAATTCCCGCCCAAAAAGGGTGAATAGTCGGTTGGGCGGCAGCCCTGGTCGGTCTCTGCAGACCTGGAGGCTCGAGACGTTTGTTTGGAAAACTCACCAAGTCTCGATTCTGCCACCTCCTACCTCTGTGCAGATACCCCGCCAACCCCCAAGGACAGAAATGACAAGTGTCAAGTTGGCGGGGCGTCGGGCCACCTGCTGCCGGCCATGAGCATCCAAATCCCCGCAAAAGGGGCATTTTCATTTCTTCATCGGGACTTCCGGCAATTTCCGAGGTTCAACTCATTAACGTTGTTCGCAGACACTTGCCAGAAAATGCAAGTGGCCACTTTGCCGGGCCGACTCGCTTGCCCAAGCGGGAAACCATCAACCGAAGGCCCGGTAAGGCGGCCGAATCTGACCTCATAGACTTCCACACAACGGGACTTTTGACTTTCCCGGCCGCGGGTGGCCTCCACCCGGCCTCAGCCATCAGCCCTGCCTGCCTCCAGCCGCCTTCTGGTTAATGAGTTATCCAGCCTGGCACTTCGGTTGCGCCAGCGAGACCAAGTCTCGGCTTTGGTTAATGATTTGAGCCGAACCGACCTGCCCCCCGCCCCCCCGGCTGAACTCGGGCAGGTCTGCCGATTTCCCGACTCCTTTCGGGGCCTAATCGGGTCGCGCGAGCCGCCTGGCGCGATCGGGGACCATGCCCCGGCCTCTGCCAGGCCTCGGGCAGCCGCTTTTGAAGCCCGACCAAAAACCCGAAAAATGGGCAAAAAGGGAATAAATTCCCGCCCAAAAAGGGTGAATAGTCGGTTGGGCGGCAGCCCTGGTCGGTCTCTGCAGACCTGGAGGCTCGAGACGTTTGTTTGGAAAACTCACCAAGTCTCGATTCTGCCACCTCCTACCTCTGTGCAGATACCCCGCCAACCCCCAAGGACAGAAATGACAAGTGTCAAGTTGGCGGGGCGTCGGGCCACCTGCTGCCGGCCATGAGCATCCAAATCCCCGCAAAAGGGGCATTTTCATTTCTTCATCGGGACTTCCGGCAATTTCCAAGGTTCAACTCATTAACGTTGTTCGCAGACACTTGCCAGAAAATGCAAGTGGCCACTTTGCCGGGCCGACTCGCTTGCCCAAGCGGGAAACCATCAACCGAAGGCCCGGTAAGGCGGCCGAATCTGACCTCATAGACTTCCACACAACGGGACTTTTGACTTTCCCGGCCGCGGGTGGCCTCCACCCGGCCTCAGCCATCAGCCCTGCCTGCCTCCAGCCGCCTTCTGGTTAATGAGTTATCCAGCCTGGCACTTCGGTTGCGCCAGCGAGACCAAGTCTCGGCTTTGGTTAATGATTTGAGCCGAACCGACCTGCCCCCCGCCACCGCGGGCTGAACTCGGCAAGGTCTGCCGATTTCCCGACTCCTTTCGGGGCCTAATCGGGTCGCGCGAGCCGCCTGGCGCGATCGGGGCCCATGCCCCGGCCTCTGCCAGGCCTCGGGCAGCCGCTTTTGAAGCCCGACCAAAAACCCGAAAAATGGGCAAAAAGGGAATAAATTCCCGCCCAAAAAGGGTGAATAGTCGGTTGGGCGGCAGCCCTGGTCGGTCTCTGCAGACCTGGAGGCTCGAGACGTTTGTTTGGAAAACTCACCAAGTCTCGATTCTGCCACCTCCTACCTCTGTGCAGATACCCCGCCAACCCCCAAGGACAGAAATGACAAGTGTCAAGTTGGCGGGGCGTCGGGCCACCTGCTGCCGGCCATGAGCATCCAAATCCCCGCAAAAGGGGCATTTTCATTTCTTCATCGGGACTTCCGGCAATTTCCAAGGTTCAACTCATTAACGTTGTTCGCAGACACTTGCCAGAAAATGCAAGTGGCCACTTTGCCGGGCCGACTCGCTTGCCCAAGCGGGAAACCATCAACCGAAGGCCCGGTAAGGCGGCCGAATCTGACCTCATAGACTTCCACACAACGGGACTTTTGACTTTCCCGGCCGCGGGTGGCCTCCACCCGGCCTCAGCCATCAGCCCTGCCTGCCTCCAGCCGCCTTCTGGTTAATGAGTTATCTAGCCTGGCACTTCGGTTGCGCCAGCGAGACCAAGTCTCGGCTTTGGTTAATGATTTGAGCCGAACCGACCTGCCCCCCGCCCCCGCGGGCTGAAGTCGGGCAGGTCTGCCGATTTCCCGACTCCTTTCGGGGCCTAATCGGGTCGCGCGTGCCGCCTGGCGCGATCGGGGCCCATGCCCCGGCCTCTGCCAGGCCTCGGGCAGCCGCTTTTGAAGCCCGACCAAAAACCCGAAAAATGGGCAAAAAGGGAATAAATTCCCGCCCAAAAAGGGTGAATAGTCGGTTGGGCGGCAGCCCTGGTCGGTCTCTGCAGACCTGGAGGCTCGAGACGTTTGTTTGGAAAACTCACCAAGTCTCGATTCTGCCACCTCCTACCTCTGTGCAGATACCCCGCCAACCCCCAAGGACAGAAATGACAAGTGTCAAGTTGGCGGGGCGTCGGGCCACCTGCTGCCGGCCATGAGCATCCAAATCCCCGCAAAAGGGGCATTTTCATTTCTTCATCGGGACTTCCGACAATTGCCGAGGTTCAACTCATTAACGTTGTTCGCAGACACTTGCCAGAAAATGCAAGTGGCCACTTTGCCGGGCCGACTCGCTTGCCCAAGCGGGAAACCATCAACCGCAGGCCCGGTAAGGCGGCCGAATCTGACCTCATAGACTTCCACACAACGGGACTTTTGACTTTCCCGGCCGCGGGTGGCCTCCACCCGGCCTCAGCCATCAGCCCTGCCTGCCTCCAGCCGCCTTCTGGTTAATGAGTTATCCAGCCTGGCACTTCGGTTGCGCCAGCGAGACCAAGTCTCGGCTTTGGTTAATGATTTGAGCCGAACCGACCTGCCCCCCGCCTCCCCCGGGCTGAACTCGGGCAGGTCTGCCGATTTCCCGACTCCTTTCGGGGCCTAATCGGGTCGCGCGAGCCGCCTGGCGCGACCGGGGACATGCCCCGGCCTCTGCCAGGCCTCGGGCTGCCGTTTTTGAAGCCCGACCAAAAACCCGAAAAATGGACAAAAATGGAAAAAATTCCCGCCCAAAAAGGGTGAATAGTCGGTTGGGCGGCAGCCCTGGTCGGTCTCTGCAGACCTGGAGGCTCGAGACGTGACTTTGGAAAACTCACCAATTCTCGATCAGCCACCTCCTACCTCTGTGCAGGTACCCCGCCAACCCCCAAGGACAGAAATGACAAGTGTCAAGTTGGCGGGACGGATTTGACTTCGGTCGCCGAGCCCTGGAACTAATTTCCCGCAAACGGCTTCGGATTTAGCTCCATCCAGACTTCCGGGACGAAACTTGACAGGCCGTATCTCCGCACTCCCGGAGCGCAGCCGCACCGTTCCGGCACCCATCGACGCGGCTGGCCGAGCCCGAGCGAACGCACCCCACGGCGGACGGCTAGGCCTTTCCGATTTTTTCACCCTTTTTCCCGAAAAGATTCCAACTGGCAGGGACATTCGCCCGACGGCTTAAAGACATGCCCTTCTGCCACACTAACGTCCCCGCCTTCGTTTGGCTATGTTGGCTTCGTCATTTCCGTCTTTTATTAAAGATACCATCTTAACACGCCGGTTAACCATTTGCCAGAGTTTTCGGTTAATGGTTTGCCACCTTCAACCCATTTGGTTAACCATTTGCCGCCGACAATTTTCAGTTCATCAGTTGCCACATTCAGACTTTCTTCTCCGGTTGCATTTCGCGGACTTCCAGCGCGCTCGGCTTCGGGTCGGCCCGCAGGAATGTGCTAGCGTTCGATGCCGCTTGCCTTCCTCTTCCCCGCGCCGCGCACCCGACGAGCACAGCTGGCCCACCAGCGGAGATAGCCGTCGGAAAGCGGTCTCCAGCCAACGGCTGCACCTCCGCCGGCCAAAGAGCCGGCCGCACGCCGTCGCTGGCCTCCGGTGCGACCCGTCCGGCCGCAGCGGACGCTCTTTACCCGCGCCAGTTGCCACGTTGCGTCGTCATGTTACTGCCCAAAGACTGCAGCGGATGCCGGTTGCCCGGCGGGCCAAGCGGCCTAGCGACGCCGTGCCTCGTCCATGCGGGAGCGGGCTGACACCGCCGCCTGCGGCGCCGCCGCCGCTTTCCAACGAGGTATGGCCGACAGCGGTCCGACACGGGACGGCGGAGAGATCCGCATTTCGGCCCCGGCCGC